>NC_080059.1:3870000-3972500 GCF_026212465.1 Amaranthus tricolor
TATTTTTTTCTTTCAAACTTGAAGAGAGGGGAGAATTTTTGGAAAATAAATGGTTGGCCGGAAGATTGTTTTTGGGATGGGGCAACTAATGGATGAAAAGAGAGTATAATTTCTTCCTTGTGTATGATTTCGCCTATAAAAATTCACAGGGAAAGTAGTTTGTACTTGGACATGTAGACAGTGGACCCCCCACACCTGAAGTTTAATTGTCCATCCAATCCTTAGAGAGCCTAAATATCTATATAGGACATGAAAATTTCTCGTACAATTGTATGATTACTTCCACTGTTCTTGCCTTATATCTCACCTCATTGATGGCAGGTGTTTCCTCTTCTAATGAGCCAGTTCTCTGTTGAAGAGCAAGGTTACCTCCTTTGGCAATTTGTGTGTAGTGTCCCAATGTTGCTTATGGAGGAACTTTGTCCATGGTTATCTTGTTTTCTTTCTCCAGAAGAGCAATTGGACTTCAAACTTATCATGAAAAAAATTGTGCCCCAAGATATATTGCTAGAAGAGGTATATCTCTCAGTGCATATTCATCCGTTTAAAAAACATCTTTTTGATTCTAATGATTGAAATTATTTTCTGAAGGTGGTGATTTCTTGGATTGATAAGACTGCTCAAACATGCTCAGGAGGTGGTGAAAATTGTGAACCCCCTTGTGATTGTCCTGATGGAGTGGAAAATTTAAAAGACATCTCCAGCCTTGGCTTGCTCAAGACCTCATTTGATAAACATTGTCATTTACAGTCTACTGTTGAGGATCAGCCTTTCGTTGGCCTTATGCTTTGGCATGCTGCGATCAGGTCTGACTTCAAAGAAATCTTAGACAAGCTCTATAAAATAGAATTGAAGGAATTGGGATCACTTCTTGTTCGAATCAACTTCCTCACTGACGTACTGATATTTTATAGGTAACTTCCTTCATATGAAGAGTTTTTTATGCTTGTGATCACTGTTTGTATTTCTTGTTACGCTTCTTATGCAAGTTTCTCCCCTTTGTTTAGTGATGCGTTGGAAAGAGTTTTTTATCCTTGGCTAGATAATGTCTCTGGACTTCCAACATTGCGTCAATACAAAGAGTTTCCTTGCAAAAATGAAATTGAAGGATTTCAGAAGATTATATTCGAAGCTGCTCTGAATAACGTTCCCAATCCAAGATTTTTGGAGATGCTGCGTTGTAAGGTGGAGGATCTAGTGTTTGTGACTAGTAAGCATTTGTCTTTTCAAGAAACAGAGGTATGTAGTTTGCTTATTTTTGTAGTTTGTATTTTAGAAGTGGGATGTAGATTGTTTCCTCTTTTGATTATTTTCAGAAATTTATGAATTTTGAAGCGACTCTTACAATTGCAAATGAGCGTTGATTAGTGATCTTTTCCAGATTACCTCAAACCTCAACAGCTTTATTTTCTTTAACTCTGTTAATTAATTTGAACTTGATGTTTATCTTCACCTTACTGCTGTCAGTTTTTACTCAGGTTTTCCCTCTCCTCTCCAAGAACTTTGACTGTGAAATCCAACAAAAATTGCTACTCAAGAGCCTTTTCATGTTGCCTCTTGGTTTGTTGAAGTGTGTGGCAACATGGTTTTCACTTCACTTGCCCAAGGAAAAGTTGAAGTGCATCTTACATTTTATTGAGAAATCTGACTTCCTTGCAAAACCTTTTACGTCTCTTCTACACAAATGGATCCGCATAGGATACTCTGGAAAATTTACAATACAAGATTTGCAGGAGATGTTCAATAGTAGAATATCTTACATGTTTCAGAGATTTAAGGACAGTAATGAACCTGACAGCAAATCTGTGAATGCCATGACTGAACATGTTTCTCCTGACACGTTTTCCAGTTTCCTAACCAAAGAGAAGCACGGGACATCATATTCTAGTGGAATAAGTATGCTCGTGTTTTCTTCTCGGGCTCCAAATCAGGTGCATACCTTTCTTGGATATCCCCTTGAAGCAGTTTCTTCTAATCAGCGAGAACCAAGGCCAATGGATCACATCTATTATTTCCACAAAGCTATAAGGAAAGACCTTGAGTCTCTTGTTCTTGAGACAACTAAGCTTCCCAGAAACTTGAAACTTTTCTTGGGGTTCAATCAACACTTCCAACTAGTGCGGTCTTTGTATGAACTCCATAGTGAGACTGAGGATCTGGTGGCATTTCCAGCTCTAGAGGCAAAGCAAAAGGTCCGAAACCTTACACAGTCTTATTCAATTGACCACAATCTGGAAAATGGATGCTTTAATAGAGTTTCTGGCATTCTAGATGAAATGTCTAAATTGTATGACACACTATTGAATTGTCCTGTTGATCAAGTAGATCCAGCATTACTAAAATATCGTCAGTTGTGTTTAAAGCTTCATGATAGCTGCAAATTGCTAGAGAAAATATTGAATGATCACATACTTCGGGAAGAAATTGAACTTTGGCCTTTATTTAGAGAGTATTTCTCCATTGAAGAACAAGAAAAGATAGTAGGATACATGCTTGGAAGAACAAGGGCGGAAATTTTGCAAAAAATGATAGTGTGGCTAATGGCCTCTTTAACATCAGATGAGCAGCAAGCTATGATGAACTACTGGCGCAAGGTTACAATATATACAAAGTTCAATGAGTGGCTAGCAGAATGGTGGGAAGGAATTGAGAGCTATGCATGTTCTGAGGTAGAAAAGGCAGATATTTCTTGTTCATCAGCAATGGGTTCTCTTGATGTTGTTTCAAAGTGTTCGTCTATGGGTGTTTCTCATGATCAAGGTAAAAACTTCAAGGTTGTACATGAGAAATTACCTCATGATGAGGCTAAGACTATCAATATGGTTATAACCATGGAAAGTCTTGATAAGCAGAACAAGAAGCATAAATCTTTTGAATATAATGTCTTTGGTGAGAAGGAGAAACATGGGAGTGAAGTAGATCTGAGTGATTCCACAAGTGAACTGGAGGCTTCCATACGAAAGGTGTCACAGGACCCCTCTTTGGATCTTCAAGCAAAAACACGAAAAATGCAAGACCTAATGACAAGGTTAGTTTCTTTTGTTTCTCTCTTTCCCTTTGTTCCTGCTTATTTCATCAGACAAGTGCATAGAGTTGTCTTCCCTCTATGGGTTACACCTGTTTCCCTGGTCTACTAGCTTTTTTTCTTTACACTAGGCTAAGTTGGCATAAAAGAAAATGAACTTTTGCCTCATATATCTTTGATACTCGGAGTAACCTCTTTAATTCTGTGTGATTTTACAAATTTGTTCTTTTGTTCGGAGAATTAACGCTTTACCATTGTTCTTTTGTTTGGAGAATTCATTTCCTATATTCTTTTGTGTTTTTATTGCCGTCTTGCTTCAGTAATGATCATTCTCTTGTATTCTAATGCATGCTTGTGCTGCACCATTCCTTAGCCATTGGACTGCACAACCACTGCCTGATTCAGATAGTGCGATTAGAAACGAGTCTGGAAAGCTTCCTGGTCAGTTTCCCTCATATAGGGACACGGAAGGCTCTGTATTTGGTTGCAAACACTACAAACAGAACTGCAAGCTTGTTGCAGCTTGTTGCAACCAGATTTTCACATGCAGACGCTGCCATGATGAGGTTTCTGATCATCAGATGGATAGGTAAATTATGAAAAAAGGTTGTCTTTTACTGGTTTATAAAGATGTCCATTCTCAATTGGATGAACATCGGTGCAGGAAGTTCACGACCAAAATGATGTGCATGAAGTGCTTGGAAATTCAACCAATTGGACGCACTTGCCTAACTCCTTCTTGCAACAAGTTTTCTATGGCGAGATACTATTGTACCATTTGTCGATTATTCGATGACAACAGGTTAATTTACCTTGGACCACTATTTCTTTAGTTATATAATTAGCTGTCTCTGAAGTCTGAAGTTTCTCTAAGACTAGTATACATTAGACAGGGAGATCTATCATTGTCCCTTTTGTAACTTATGCCGACTTGGAAAAGGATTGGGGATTGACTACTTCCATTGTATGAAATGCAATGCCTGCATGTCTCGGACTCTTTCGTCGACACACGTATGTAGAGAGAAATGCATTGAGGATAAGTGTCCTATATGCCATGAGGATATGTTTACCTCCAGCAATCCAATAAAGGCCCTTGCTTGTGGTCATTTGATGCACTCATCATGCTTTGAGGTATGTAAAAACCTCTCCTTCTCCCTTTTAGTTTCACACAGACCCTTGGATAATTCACACATTTGACACCAGCCTATGGTGTAATTTAGTGACAAGACAACTTTGGTGGAATTGTGATAAACATCCTACATTTTGTCAAATTTTCTATATCGTGAAAAAAAACTACCACATAGTACATAGGTGACATTGAAAATTAGAGACACTTGACTCATTTGTATTTCCTAAATGATCGAAAAAAGTAGTTGCACGAAAGTTAACCTCACCCTCATATATAAAAATCTTGTTATGGAATTAGTTGAACATGCTACAAGTACTTAACATGTTGACTTGGAACCTTTTATATAAAATACATACTGTATACCCTATAGTTAAGTTACAATTTTACTTAAAAATCTAGTTTTTCATTTACTCACTAAATTCCTTTGATATTTTCTCCACTATAACTCTCAAAGGGAATGAAAAATTTTGTTTTACATTTGAATCAAAGGGATGGAAAAGCATGCTTTACACTTGAATCATGATTGAATGACTGAAACCTAGAAATTCATTCAAACATTGAAGGAATCGCTTTTTATCATGTTTTTTCATAATATTTGTATACTATAGTATAAACTATAGAGATAGTCTTTTCCTTTTGCTTACATATGGGTAGACTTGATCCTAATATAGAAAATAAGGTATCCTGAAGTAGTTCACAAAATGCTGTGGAGATGTCATTCGAAGAAAGTATCATCTGATTGGTTTTTTTGAAGTTCCTCGAATAATCATTTACATTAGTCATATCATCTAAACAAAAGGCCTCATATTTTCTATGTGCACTCTTTTACAAGTACAAATGAGAAGTTATTCACTCTAAACTATTCCACATGGTGATCAGGACTACACTTGCACACGCTATATCTGTCCAGTCTGCAGCAAATCCCTTGGTGATATGCAGGTTAGTACTAATGACTATATTGCTCTATTTAATTAATTAAATGCTCCGGCTGTTTCAAGCCTCGCTCATTTTTTATATTTTGGGATTTTCATCTACATTGCTAAATAGTGGTTAGTTAAGCTGCTAATAGAACTCTAGAAATGTGCATGATGAGTAACCATTATCCTCCTAGGATTTGTACTCCTAGAAAAATGGTAATTTTTAGGAAAAAAACCTCTTCAACTTAAACAGGAAATTTGGACACTTCGCGGTCCAAGATCTTGAAAACTTGCAACTGAAACAAGCATCACATTCTTTTAATCTGTATCTGTCTTGTTCTGGTCCAGATTACACTCAATATATCATTTGTAATTAAAAGCTATTGCACACCTTGTGGAACTCATAGAATACTGGCGTATAAGACTTCATAGAATGATGGTCAAGACAACTGCATGCATTGTTTATACCAATAATACTAGCATACTGGCTTTGCGGTATGCCATGGCCCCTGTATATGTATTTATGATAAGGAACTCGAATTCATTGTTCGGATAGTGATGTCATCTTGTTATACCTATGGCTACTACATTCTAATCTTTGTTCTTTTGCATGTGATTTATTCATGATTTGAAAGTGAACTTTTTATAAACTCATCATGAATGGTCTACTGATAAGCTGTTTTCACTCATGAAGGCGTAAAACTCTCTCAAAAATGAATGTATTCTTGACTTCGTAAATCTGTACTAAGCAAGGATGGTTTCAATAATGAATGGAAGTTACATATATACGTTCCTAAAATTGGACAATATTCTGCAGGTGTTATTTGGAATGTTGGATGCACTATTGGCTGAGGAAAGAATACCAGAAGAGTACATTGGGCGGACTCAGGTTCGTACGATTGTTATGAAACATATAAGGTGTTGTTTGGTACCGTTTTGGTTTCCTTATTTTGTTTTTAAAAACAGAAACTAAACCAAAAGTCGTATGGTAAAACAGATTTTGAAAACTTTTGTTCAGTTTTCGCAAAAACACAGCAGAAAAATGAAAAATACAATTTTTTTAAATTTTGGTTTTAGAAAATTATTCCTTCAACTATTTGGACTTGTCCCAAACGTGATCTTTAAACGTCACATTTATGTGAAAGTCTTATTCCTTATGTTCCTCTGAATTTGCACCATAAGCAAAAAGCTCTCACATCTTTGAGTGAGGATTGAATCTTTGTCCAAAAAAAAAAGATTTTGTAAAAATTATTGTGAATGATACACATATTTGTTAATTTTCTAACAATAATACCAACTTATGATTTACTGTAGATCATACCAACTTAATTAGAGGGTTGTTTTCCTAGAATAAAACGAATTTTTGTTTGTTAACTAATTTACTATTATTTTGTCAAATAACCTCCGATAGTTTGGGTTTTATCATGTTAGAATACTCTAGGGAAAGACCATAGAAAATATTATTCATGATGAACAAAGTTAGTATTATTGTAGGAAAATTAACAAAAAATTGTATTATTCATGATATTTTTTCTTTAATACTATACACTAAACTTGCCTTTTGAACTAGATTTAACTCATACTTAATTCCTCTCAAAAAGAAAAAACTCATACTTAATTTATAGATTCGAACTCTATATTAATCCAACCTGATCTGTACCATGGGCCATTTTAGATTCATAAGGTCTAGATTTTATTTTTTGAGTCCCAATGGTTTAGGGTATGTTCTTGGTCCCTTAAAAAATAATTGGTGTAGGTCTACGGTATTGAAATCATACTCGACCGTTTGTTCATTTCCAATCGTAATTCAATCCTTTTACTTTGACCCAATTACCCAACTCGGCTCATGACTAATTTTCACCATCCTTGTACCTAAACCCAACCAATAGACTCGGGTGCCCCACCTAAGACCATCTAGAGTCTTAACCCATGACCCACGAGTATGTGACCCATTTAAAACCTTTTGCACCCATATTTGACTCTAATTTAGAGGCTTTGTTCTTATTTTTTAATACCCAATGAATTTGGATCAAGGGTCTCAACCTAATGAAAATTAATTCGTTATGGGTCTAATCTTTCCAAACTAAATGCGATACATAGACCTCAGACTACCGTAGACTTGTACTCTAATATTATACCAAATTGATATTTAATCTTACCCATGACCTATTCACTCTCATTTTGGACTCTAATATTGTAAAAATAGTAAAGGAAAAGACAAACTTTTGACCCTTGACCCATCATATATAGTAAAAATAATTCCAAATTTATAACATTCAAATCCTATGAATATAGGTTTGGGTTAGATATTCAAAATGAATAATTTTGTCTAAATTCTAAATCTATCTCAAAGCTATTTTTAATGGTACAAGATTGATATATTCCAAAAATATAGAGTATGTAAAGTAACTTGTTTTGAGAAAAATGGTAACCGAAAATAGAAATTGGTTTTTTGTTTTAAGAAAACAGAAAACAGAAAACAGAAAAACAGAAACAATATAAAAGGGCGCCTATTTAGGGATTTTTTTTTTTTTTTTTTTTTTTTTTTTTTTTTTAATGGAAATTGTAGTCATTTTTGCATTGTTGTTTCAGGGCATACTATGCAATGACTGTGAGAAGAAAGGAACAGCTCCCTTCCATTGGCTTTATCACAAGTGTCCATTCTGTGGGTCTTACAATACTCGACTTCTATGACTTTTCTAAGTACAAAGTGGAGAAAACTAATATTGTAAATAGGATGTTATTTGTGATTCACCCAATTTTGACAAATTTGATAAGCTATAATTAGAGTACATGCCTAGATTTGAGAAGCTGAATAGGCGATTGTTAGTGGTTTTGAATAATGATAGATCAGAGTAGCAAACTTTCATTGTAGTATTAAGTCACATAACTCGAACTCTCAAAAGCACTATTCTATAAGCTCATATTACTGTGAAAGATGTTTGGGAACATCACTTATTATATAAGGATGATCCTTTTGACCAAAACGAATCATGATTAATGAATGATTCCTTATGTATGATTGGAATTTGGAAATATTGTAAATCAGGGTTTTTAGAGTTTTTTTTTCAAATAGGGAGTATCTATCTTTCCTACTTGCATATTTGCAATGTTTACTATACTTATACGACATGGTGATTGACAAATTTTTATTGTACTTGCAACTTCAAATTGTCATTACACTCATACGCCTTTGTTTATATTATTGGCTTATTGCTGTGATAGCAAACATAATGAAATATTTTGTCATAGGTAAAAAAGAATTATCTATAAATTATGACCGTGAATTTAGGTCGTTTGTAAGCGACAACAAAGTTTTTTATTTAAGAGTTTTAGTCATTATAAATTAAAAAGTGCATGCATTATAATTATCTCACCGAATTTTGGTGAACATTATCTGTTGGAATTTAAAATAATATTTAACTACTTAAAATTATCTTTGACTTGATTAATTTCTAACAATGTTGAGAAAAAAAATGAAAATGTGAAGGTAATGAAAAAGTTTCTAAGTTGGGTTTGAGAAACCCTAATCTCAAATTTAAAGAACTAGTGATTAAGTGATTATGTTATATCTAGCTTTTAAAAATGATTATTCATAATTGACTTAGTAACTTTTTCAATTGCATTTAATGATTATGTAAAAAAGAAATGGACAAATATTATGAGTAAGGATCTCATATAAGAAAAATGAACTTTTTGAAATGCATGAATATAGTACTTCCATAACTAAAAAAAAGCTATAAAAGTGAAAAATTGAAAAAAATAGCTTATTATAAAAAAAAAAAATAAGTTCGGAAAATTTTAATTTTCAAAATAAGCGTCTTTATATTAAGCTGAGGTCAGGTATGTTCGCTGTTCCTAACAACGAACAAAAAAAGTCAAAATTCTTTATTTGTTGTTATTAACAGCGAGCAAAAAGAAAACAATGTTATAGCTTTAAAAGGGTCAAAACAAGTAAAACATATTAGTAACAGCGAACAAAAAATATAACTTTTCTTATCAGTTTTTTTATTCGCTGTCAGTAAACGTACTTGCCTTAGTCTCGAATACGAAGGCACTTATTTGAGGAATTAAAATTTTCCCAACATTTATTTGGAAATTTTTTTAATATTAAGCTTATTTCTTTCAATCTTTTTATAAAAGTTTCGCAAATTGAAACCTATCTCGTCTTAAGTGCCATTCTCTCTATTCTTAAAGCCATATTAGAAAAAGATTTTTGTGCTCAATAAAACTAATTTCAGAAAAAGAAAAGTACAAACAGTGGAATACGAAGGTCATGGATGGTAACATCCTCTTCTTTTACTTCAAAAATTAATACAAAACCAGAATCAGATTTTATTTCAGTTGGACAAAATACTACCTTTTCTGTTAAGATTCTGGGTTTGATTTTCATCTAACCTTCTCCTTACCTCAACCAATCCAGTGATCAAAAAATATTCTATTAGAAATCTGATTACTTTGAGCAATGCACACAACAAAAAGACCAAATTACTTGTAGAAGTCCACTGATTTTTTTATCAGTAACATCCTCATACCGTTCAACACTTCTCCAGTCTGGCACAAGTTCAACACTTCTATACAAAAACTTATGCCCACATTCACGTCTACAATGTTCTATTTTCCTGAAGGAAGCAAGATTCTCGTTTTTCGGTGGTGAGGATGAAGGAACGGGGCAAATCAATGGATTAATCTTTTTAAGATTTATACATCGTAGAGTTTAGCTAGTAAAAATATTCCAATCAGTCAACTAGTCCTATTGTGGTAACCCATTGTGACTATTGCACTCAGGTGTTTCCTCCAACTTCCCTGTAAACGGCTCTATATACTACGTAAAGATGGTTGATGTCAACCATCTGCAAACCAGTATGAAACTGTCTCAGGAACAATGGCCTTGATTAAAGAATTTTCCAGTATGACTTCAAAAGGCTCTGTTCCAAGAACCGATGCTGTATTAGATGTCTTCAGCGAGTAAAACTTCTCTCTAATCATCTTTCCAGCAAAAAAAATTAGGATAGTATTTCAATCGTCAAACATTCTTCGACTTTCTGAAAGATCACAGGCTTACTGATTACTGAACCAGACGATCAGAAATATGCAGCAATGCATTATTTACGTGTAGCAATTATGTTGTTCGTTTTCCATTCTGAAACTATGAAAATTAGGCCTGTCCTTTACATTGCAGCTTCATAAAAGAGAACCTGAGGTTGTAAATGCCCTTTTTCGCAGATAGAAATGACATCCTCCCAAGTGCCAATTATCTGACGATGAAAAGCAAAATCTGTTGTTAATGGGTGACTCAAATCGAGTCTTGTCATTATGTGAAGAAGATGAAGTATCAAGAGGTTGGGTCAAAGGTGTGTCGACTGAAATGCAAAGGGGGTCGTTTTCCAGCAAGTGGCGATGAGTCGTCGCTGGGACTTGTATGGAAAGCGACGAGTCGTCGCTGGGACTTGTATGGAAAGCAACGAGTCGTCGCTGGGTTCTGTTTTGGAAGATTGGAAGTCGGAGACTGGCGACTAGTTGCTTGTGACCGTTTTGCGAATTGTCAGTTTTTTGCACGTGTTTTTGACGGTTATTTTCGTTTAATTCACCAATAACTACTTTTCTTTGGGGTTCATATAAATACCCCATATTAGGGTTAGGGATAATTATTTTCAGAATTAGAGAGATCACAAGAGAGCCATGTAATTTGTGAGTGAGTTATCTTGTAAATTCTTTGCGATCACATTGATAGTGAATACACGTTAAATCTCTGGTTTTTATTCTTATTGTTTGATTTGAATTTCTTTATTTTTTCATTATTGTTTTATCGACCTTGCCTCCGCTGTCGCACAACAAAATCCATCCCACGTTAAGGGGTAAAAAGAAGCAATGAGCTGCAAGTATCAAAAGAATAGGATTTACCTCGACTGTATTGTCATCATACATTATCCATCTCTCACAGGCAAGACTATAAGCAAAGCAATGGTAATGTTGACCGTAATAACAAACCTACAAATCCATGGACAATCCAAGATAAGAAAATATTTCAAAAAGGTGATACATAACCAAGGGCTAGAGCTAAAAGAAGTAAAGAAGAAAATAACTCCAATGATCCAATCACAGATTATGACAAAGACAAACATTGTGGAAATACCCATAGGCAGAACCCAAAAATTAAACAAAGACAAAGTTCCACAAAAATGCAGGCACCCACTGATTTAAGGAAATGCCCATGATTTAAAAAAGAAATGCCCATGATTTAAAGAGCTAACTATAGTCCATCGTAATCTGAAATCAGAGCATTATAAATCTTTGACTCCAATGAGAATGAGCACAAAGATGTTATTCCTCTAATTTATATTACTGTCTTCTACTTGATTAAAATAAATAAAGAGTTGTGTTGCGTTGTTTCCCAGACACAATAAAGTTTGCTACCAACTGTGTCCATCAAAGTTCACATAGATCCGAGTACAGGTAACAATTCAAATTTACCATCTCAGGTACATAATAGAGAGGACATAAACCCTGGAATCTAGATCTATTAATTCTAATTCATAACCATTCAATAGTAATAGAGATTTTACTCACTAAGGCTAGACGCAATGAATGCTAGACAGGTGTTCTGATGATCTTTCCCAAAACGGCAGTGTTTTTTTCTTTTTCTTTTTCCGTTGCTTTTCTCTTTCATTTCACTCCGACAATTGAGTATCAAGAAGATTCTTTTCCTCTGTTTCTCTCCCCTTTTTATCTCTTGTGATTGTTTTGGTAAATTACCTACAACAGTAGGCTATCCAAGTTAACTCTTGGCAAATACCTTAAGATTATTCATGAGTAATCAATAGGTGGAATTATTGTAGGAAAATCATAAAAATGTTAGACTATACTAGGTTTTTCCTTCAATATTTTATTTATATGATATTAAAATTGTATGGTGATTTTCAATGGTTGTTGGAGGGCCTCTTTTCCACAAAATAATTTATATGTAAACAGGGTCATCGCCCTTTTTGCTCCGCTCCTAATTGAATTCATACTAGAATTTAGGTGATTTCCCATATGATAGACTCTTTCTCATTGCTTTAAGCAAAGATTTTTTTGTCTTAGTTAATTTTAGTAATATATTTAATTAGTTTAGACCTATAATTTTAATAATGTTAAACGGCAAATCATTCATATATTTTTGTTCTGCATTGTGCGAATATTAGAATTAGGCAAATTAATTAAAATAGCTTCCCTAAGATCTTCCCGTTAGCTACTCGTACACCGTACGCTTGCAGTAAAATAAAATTCACATGATATCGCAAGGCCAAATAAACAGATTCTAACATAAATCCACACTCAAAACCTAGAAGCAACTCCATTCCTTTTTTTTCTCTGACATCAGATTAGCATAATCATATTGCATAAACTGCTAAGATATATAAAATTCATCAAGACAAAAATACATACCACAGACACCAGTCGATGCACATTCTTGGGATCAACACCATGGTAAAGTACATTGATGTCTATCTCAGTAGCCAAAGCTGCCACTGTTGCTTTAATGTCATCTATGCTCTCGTATGTATTTTGCCAGCCAAGAACTACAAAACAAGAAAAAATAATCACTGACCTGTTTTCAAACAGCTAACACAATGTCAATATGCTAAAGTTAAGTCTTTGTTTTCTCGATCAACAGAAAATCGAAAGCATACCTGTTGTAAATATGTGAGGAGAATTTGAAAGGATGTGATGAATATGGTTAGATTCACCACATCCACCATTTTCAAGGTCACAAGCTAACCGATGATTCATTTCAACTAAATTTACCAGCTCATCAAATGATTTTTCTGCACACGTTACCTGAACAAAATATAAAATTTACTGAAGTGGTTTTGAAGGATAGCCTAATTATTTACATAATGAAAACAGAACCAAAAACTACAGGACAAAAAGATATTGATAGTAGACAATGATGCCAACACAAGACGTGCCTTCATTGTTCGCAGAGCACTGGCATTGATATTATGAAAAAATGAAGTGTACTTCATATTCCGGGACTCCAGACCACAATTATAGCAATTCATTCGTTCAAAGATGTCCATTCCGAAAAGAGTATGTGCTATACAAGAAGGGCTGTAACAATCCCAAGACCCCAAGCAAGTGTTTTCAACTGACAAGTTAGAAACACCTGAACTAGAGGTAAATGACTGATGCAGGCATTCAAATATTACTGCAAGAACTTCAGAAGCATCATTCCTTTGGCCCTGTAAATTGCAGTGTTTCGGATCAAGGTATACATGCGTCAATAGTTTATTGGTCAGCAAAATTAAAATGTCAAGTCCAAAAAGAGTTCAGTATCCATTTACCTCCTGGAAAAAATTACTTTCTGGATATAAATTGCTTAAAGCAATCCTTAAATTGGTAGGAGACACCGGTTCATATTTTGCATCTCCAGATTCCACACATAATGCTGTTAAGATCTCAAATAACTCACAAACAACACAAGGATCTCCTACATGAACATGCTCGGACGGTGATATCCTCAAAAACTCTTCCCGAAATTGCCGTAGATGCCACAAGGACTATCAAAATTCAATAGAAAAATCAAGCAAAAATTGCTGACTGCAGTATCAAGTGAAGAACAATGAGCACTGACCTGGATGATAACAGTTAAGAAACAATTGTATTCACCAATTGCATTCTGCAGTCCCGCACCAAATACATTTGATTCTTTAACATTTATGCTGATCACGCCACCAGCTTCAGCTTCCTGAGTATCTGCATTTTGCAAGCTTGATTGTGTCATCCTTGAATTTGGAACCAAAGGCATCCTCTCACGGAAAAGATAACATTAGTCTTGAACTGAGGTTTTTATCATGTTGAAGCTAAGAAGAAAAACAGTAAGAACAAAATATTTAAGATCATGTGAAATTATAAATTTCAGGAATAAAAAAAAGTTGAGCAACTTGCACCATATTTATTCAGACCAATTATTTTATTCTCTACTGATAAATATCTTACGCAGCCACAGCATACCATGGCATAATTTGGTGTTTCCACATCTTAAAATGTCCTTGCCATATACAAAAGACTGGTAATGCTGCCAATAAGCTACTTTTATTTTTAGTTCATTCCCTTTTCAATTAAAAAGGGGTATTGAGCTTATCATGATCTCTGATATTGATGTATATAACTTGATAATTGATGTCATTCACAGCTAAGATATATGTTTACCACCAAAAGCACCCTCAAGTAGAAACAGTAATACTATTTTTTCAAATGAAACGAACAAAAATTAGATGCTCAAATTTTCATTGCACAATCACGAAGAAGCAAAGAAAAAATATCACGAAGTAGAAACAGTAATACTTCACCAACACTTGATTCCTCTAAGACAAGTAAATAAAAAAAAAAAAAGATTTATTGCACTGCAACATGCTTAAAAGCGAAAACAGAATAAATTTCATCCATTTATGCTGGAGAGGTGCAATAGATTTATTGTTGTTGTCTCTGTTTGGGACTTTATTATTAATAAACTTTCCTAATTTTCAAAAAAACAGATAAAAAAATTTCATCCATTTGGCCCATTAAAAACAGGAAAGGGTTTCCAATCCCAAGAGCTATTTTCGAACGGATACAACAAAAAAGGATAATTGACTAGGTTGGGAAATCAATCATCCTACGACTTATAAACTAATGCATCTGATATTTTCAGCAACAAAAACAAAAATACTTTCTGAAACTGAAACATTTTGATTGGGTGATTTGTGCCTTTACTGAATAAGTTACAAAACCACCTTTGAGGTAAGCTCAATGCTTAAGCTCCAAATTCCAAAAGCACTTGTATTTAAGAACACACAATGTGCTAAATTAAATGAGATATATGCATATGTAGCATGGTTAATCAGGAATAACTATAAAATCCTGATTAAATACTTTCTTAAAGAGATGCCAAATTATGCACAAAAAGGGAACAAAATAATATCAACACGAACCTTTCAAATTAAATAAAGAGATCATGATAAGCTCACATGCATTGCATGGTTAATCAGTAACTTTCTGCGTTTAGACCTTATGCATTGCATGGTTCACATGCATAATGTACAAATGTTAAATACTTCCCCATATACACCAAGAATGAAGGGTATGATACATGCATAATGTTCAAATGTTTAAGCATATCAATAGGACTAACAGGGTTCACATGTAGCTATCTATCTTTTACATTTGTATAAATACCAGCTCTCATGTCATTTTAGAAGAATTCAATAAGATGTAAATCTAAAATTTAAAATGCTAATTAGTTTCATATGTAATTCCCTAATTTCCTGATGTAATCCCTAGCTGACAAAAAATCACTAAACTTGCAAGGAGAAACAAGTGATAATAAATATTTGAGTTTTTTTTTAAATTCTATCCTCTTCATGTTGCTTCAACATTCAAAGCCTTCTTCTGTTGCTAAATAATCCCCTCTTTCCCGTCTTGTAAACCTTTAAATTTCTCTTCTTTCCATGTTGCTTCAACCTTCACACCCCTTTCATGTCACTAAGCAATCCCCTCCCTTTCCTCTACTTCCATA
Source organism: Amaranthus tricolor (assembly GCF_026212465.1). Taxonomy (NCBI): domain Eukaryota; kingdom Viridiplantae; phylum Streptophyta; class Magnoliopsida; order Caryophyllales; family Amaranthaceae; genus Amaranthus; species Amaranthus tricolor. The sequence goes on from NC_080059.1 coordinate 3,885,612, forward strand.
GACCCTACTCTCTTCTCTGAATAGCAATCATCTTCCCCATCCCCTACCACTGCCCTCCTTTTCAAGATATCTTTCTCCATTACCCACTTCCTTGTTGACACTAGTTTTCCCTTTGCTAACTTTAGCTTCATTTAGAATATACTATCTAACTACCTTATACTAAAACACCCAATTTACGCTACATCCGATATATGACACAATAACAGTGCACCTTGGTGACAATGACGGTGAAAGTAGTCACCCTGATGAGTGGCGGTCTCAAGTAGCAATGAGCCAATGATGAAATGAGGTTGCATTAAAAAAAAATCATTGGCTTTTTTTAATTTTTTGGCAACTAAACATAGAAAAAAGAAGTATACTCAAGTCATTGCTTGAACAAAACAAAGACATCATAGCATAACACTTCCTCAATTCCCAACTCCTTACTTCCCTCTTATTACTTCCTCCACCAATAAGTTAAACAAACAACCCTTACTAGCTGCAAAACAACTGAACAATAAAAACATAGGAATCAGAGATGGATAACGACTAATAATATTTGATAACGACTAATAATAACAATCCTTCTTCTATTTGTAAGTTGTAGGTTTCTCTCTCTTTGAAGACCTTTCTCGAGCCGAGGGACTCTTTGACCGCACTCTCCTCTATGGGTATGAGCTGCCGTTTTTCTTCCCTCCCCAAACCCTGACCATAGTTTTCTATGAGCGGGATACACTGGGTATGATGATGGTGATAATGATTAATAATATTTGGCAAATAATGAAAATTAGAAGTGCATGGGTAGATGAAAAAACAGGAAAATGGGAAGGTGAGAAATATTTGATAAAACCAACTTCCATAGTTTCACAAAGGAGAAAAGCTCTCATAAAAAAGGGAGGTGGGATAAACTCACCTGGACAGCAGAGTTAGGGTTACCATCTGAAATCCTAAATGCTACAATTCCAAAGAAGAGTATTGTCCTCCATGAGCCAAAGGTATTTAATTCATAGTTATTAGTTCATCTAAAACTTTAGAAGACTTCCACAATGTTGTTGACAAATCCTCATCCCATCACTCCCTACGGACAGGTAATGCCCCCCTTTTCCCAGCATCACATGACACATAGTGTGTTAGTGACCTTTAAAAATAGGGAGAAAAAAAAAGCACCAGAATGCTCCACCGTCATAATTCAACCAAAACATAAATTCTGACAAGAAACTAGAAAGTATGCCCTCATAGAAGAAAATCCACCTTATATAAGTATGACAACATCCACAATCCACAGAATTGGAGAAGCTAATACTCATTCAATTGAAACAGCAGTACAGTCAAAGGAATCCTAAACATCATATGCACCATTAATAGAGCACTAGGTGAAAAAATACACAAAGTACAGGGGTTATCGTTTGCAATCAGACATGAAGTTAGCCTCTAGGCAGCAGCTGACTCAGCCTTCTTCCTCTTTTACATGACAAGATCAGCATCAGTCATCGGCCTTTCTTCCTCTCTCTACACTTGGCAATATACTAAGAATTCCTATGGTCCTTAGGATATCTAATTTCTTCTTTCCTAAGGTTACTGCAGATTCCCTATAAGTTGTCACAAGATAGTACAACCAGGTGCTGAATTTCATTCCATTCATGCAGGGGAATGACAGCTGTCTTAGCATAGTCCTTCACTTGTCCTGTTCTTCTGTAAGAGCTAATAAGCAGCCTAGTAGTGTATAGTAGCTGGGCTTGACATGCTATATATACCTCTCCTTGTAATATGAGGCTCATGAAGTTTTTGCAATTTATTTCTCCTTAAAAAATTATTCTGATTTCTTCTTTTGTTTCAATCGAGATTATTCAAGTGCCCTTTTGCTTTCTTTTTTTCATACAATGTAAAGATAATGTGTGTATATTAAGTTCTTCAATTAGTCATGCAGAATGAAAATACAAGGAGTAAGACATTTTAATCAAAAAAAAAAGCAAAATCGTACTACCGCTGTGATGAAAACAGCCATCTTGATTCCAGACTTGGTCATTTTCCTTTACTTTAGAAGATGAATTTACGAATTTTACATTTTCCTTCACATTAGAAACAGCTTGATACCTTCCCTCTGATAGTTTTGTGGAACCACCCTGCTTCCCTTTCCTTTTTGTACGTCGTTTTGACCGGAAAACTCTATTTGAAATTTCTCCATCAGATGATCCTACACAAGTGTCGGGCATCATCATTTTTAATATCCAAAAAACTTCTAAATGACTTGTCTCTTTTATTTCTTTCTCTAGTCCAAATAGACATGTCTCCAAGAAATCACTAGCAAAGAGATCTATCTCAAATAGAAAAATAAATCAAATTCACCTAGTTTAAGATAGTTGCTCGCAGTTCTATCGCCCCTGTCATTCGAGTTACCAACACTGTTATTGCCCTCCCTCAGGTTGCTATCCTGACCATCAACATCTTCCGCACAAACATTCTTTGATACCGAAAGCTCCAAGTTGACATGACAGTTAGAGCCATTAATTAATTTATTTAGTTCTTCCAGCCGGGAAACATGAGAGAAAAAAGAAAGCACCACACAAACATTGTTTTTGAAAATTACACAACAGGAAAAAATAAAGCAAAAAGAAAAATGTCATACTTGCTTACAGTTTACAGCTACGGAGATGCTAGGCTCGAAAGAAACAGCACTGAAGCACTTCTCAACATCTTGAAAACTTGCAATAGCATTTCTTCTATGCTGCTCATCAAGAAACTTCTGTTTTGCCTCATTCTCCAACCGTATCTGATGTTCTAAGCGTTCATCAAGCTGCCGCCCCACTGCCTCATACTCAATCTTTCTTTGATAGTCCTCAAGTTCTTTGAGGTTGTCACCAATTTCAGAAGCCACCAAGTCAGAATCCACACGATCAATATCAGTGGCAGCTGCAGGAAAACTGCAGCAGAAGATATACACATTACATAATAACCAAAACCAAGACAAAAGTAGCAGTTTGCGAGGCGATATATATATATATATATATATATATATATATATATATATATATATATATATATATATATATATATATATATGGATTACAGAGCGACTAATGGATCATTATGTGATCGTGGAGTGCTATTAAAGTGAAAGGGCAAGTTTTATTGTACGGCCATTAGACCAGCACTACTATACGTGTTATATATATATATATATATATATATATGAAGTTCAAGTGAGAACCATCCTTATATGAGAACCGTGAGAATCAATCTACCTAACAAAAAAGTGTTACTTTTTACTACATGGTGTTACTTTTAGGCAAATAAGTGTTACTTTAAGAAAAAATTTCTGAAAAAACTCACAAAAAGGTGTTACTTTTTATATAAAAAGGTGTTACTTTTCCAAAAAAAGCGTGTTACTTTGTATTTATATTTTTTCTGAAAGTAACACTTTTTTTGCTAAAAAGTACCAGATTTTTATAAAAACAAAAATAACATTTTTTTGTGCAAAAGTAACACTTTTTCTGTGAAAAAGTAACATATCAAAAATTTTGATTCTCACGGTTCTCATATAAGCTTGGTTCTTACTGGAACTTGACTATATATATATATATATATATATATATATATATATATATGAGGGATCTAATAAGAAGAGTGTTCAAAATAAGAAGAATAAGAAGCATTCTACACTCTTGATTTTAATAAGATAAAAATATCTAGGGTCACGATCGAGTCAAAAACATTAAATTGTGAAAGTCACTATGTATACAGAAAAGATACTATGCCATAAATTTGAATAATGTTCTTAATTTCTAACATAGTATCCTTTTCTATATATATAATGACTAAAAAAATCCTTTTTATCCTTATTATTATATTTAGTGCTACATCTATATATATATATGGATTAAAGAGTGACTACTGGATTATTATGTGATCGAGGCGTGCCATTAAAGTGAAGGGCAAGTTTTATTCTACGGACATTAGACCAACACTACTATATGGCTTAAAATGTTGGGCTTATAGAAATGATCATAGCAGAAAGATGGGAGTAGCGAAAATATGAATGCTTAGTCGGATGAGTAGGCATTTTTTGAAGAATAAAATTCGAAACAACGATATAAGAAAGGGTTAGAAGTAGCAAACATCGAGGAAAAGATTAAAGAGAATTATCTAAGATAGTTTTGGCATGTGAAAAGATAGGGAGATGTAAAAAGAGGGTGAGGAAGACCGAAGATGACTTGGAGAACAAAAGTGGAAAAAGATATGAAGTTTATAGACTAACAAATTGAGATAGCAGAAAATCAAAATGAATGAAGAAGAAGAATCCATGTGAACAACCATCGGAACTGATATATTGGTTCATGTAGCATGCCCTAGTCTTTCATTAAGGCTCTAGCATTGGTGTTGTTGTTATTAAATAACCAAAATCACTAAGGTTACTAATACGATTCTTATAAAAAGAACATTTCAAAGGAGTAAGACATAAAGTTCTTTGATAAAGGTTATAATCCATAGACATACAATTGTTCAGAAGGCTCAAGTGGCACTTTAAGGCTACCAATCTGCACACACAAGAAACAAAAACAATTAAATAGAAACCCCGAAACATTTTTACAGCATGATATATTAAGCATTATAAGCATCATACTTTTATGTAATTGTGTCTCTTAAGATCTTTACTTTTTTTCTTGTCTTTCATTTTATCCTTCATTTGTTTGAAGCTATCATTTCCACTTCCAGCGCCTTTCTTAGAATCAAGATCAAGCTCTGCCAAAAATGCTTCTCTTGCTGCATCAGATTTCTCGATAGCATCTTTTTCCACTAGATCTTCTATGTGTGCCTTTAGAAATTTTGACATAGTTATGAGATTAAAAATAGGGATAAAGCATATAAAACAGAGAAAAGTTCACAACGTACCCGCATGAATGACTTTACAAGCGGCAATATTATAAGATGATAATTAAGAGCAGCAGCGTGTTCAAGCTTGAGCTTCAGATGCTTCATATTGGCAAGATTTCGCAAAATTCTTGCATCAATTTTGCACAACTGCAAGACTAAAAAAGTAAGACAAATTCACAAAAACAAATTCCAGAATTTGACTTGACAATAATATATAATAACAAGCTTCAACCTCTGTAGACATCTGTTCCTTTTGTCCTCGAATAGCAAGCTTAATGTATGTGTCCACCTGATGTAAATAACCCTTCGATCTCCGATCCTCTTCACCAGCATCCAAGTCATTTGTATCCAAAGCATGGGTATCCTGATATCCAAAATGATTAGCATAGAGTTTTTCAGCTTCCTTCAAGACACTCGAGATGGCATCATGCTCCAACCTATTGCTGACAAACAATCTTTCGTTTGTACCTTCAACAAGCTCATCTCTGCGTTTCCTGAGCAGTGTTACATAGGGGTGATAAGAATGTTCAGTGATGTGCTCCTTTTTCTTGCTTTCTTCTATACAAAGCTCCTCCAATCCCTGCAAAGCTTCTTCATATTCCATATGCCCGTATTTCCTTTCACATAGGCTCTGAAGATGGCCGAATTCCTTCTCAAGCATCTGCAGTAATTCCCTTCCTTCCTGTGGTTTTACTTCTCTGAGCCTACACCAGGTCGCTACTTCTGCACTAAAACAGCAACCATATATCCATGACAAAAAAGAATCAAAACCAGATAGAGCATCCTTCACAAAGACGCCGGCAGGATATCCTGAACCCCCTCCAGTTCTCGTGTCTTCAGAATCCAATAATCTTTCATCTAATAATAGAGACGATGCATCTTCACTAAGCGAGATTACTTCTTCACAACCAGAAATTTCAGACTGATTATTTGCCTCATCCGGAGTCATCTTTTCAGGATCTCTACCTTCATCACAAGAATGAGACACCTCCTGCAGAAACTTGACTATCTTCTCAAGCTGGGAAGCTTCCAAAAAGCAAATGCATAGAGGAGTCTCATCCACACCAGAGCTCAGAATCGGTGATCCAGGAATAACATCTTGTAACTTCTCCATGGTAAAATTTATCACCTTCTGCAAAAGACTCATCGCAAGACATTTGTGCCTAAGCAGCATTTGAAACAAAGAGCTGACTTTCTCAAGTAGCTTCACCCGCTCAATATCATCCGATAAAGGCCAGTACACTTTGGTACCTTCATTTTTATCGCGTGTTCTAAATTGGATGTTATGATCTCCGTCATCCCCTTTACTCTCACAGAAACCAACCTTGCAACCATCAGACAAGCTCTTCTTCTCTGGGGACGACTCCCAGACTTCCTTGGAGCCAAAACTTTCAGTCCAACAATCATTATTTTGCTCATTATTATTTCTGCCATAAAATTCAGAGTCCTCAAGGTTTTTTTGATCTTCAAGCATTCTGACAGAAGCAATTATATCGAAGGGTTTCCACGGACAAGTAACAAGCATTTCCGCATACTCACTATCAACAGTCTGAGGCACAGCAGACTGCAATTTCGGCAATAGGTTCCCTAGATGCTCTTGAAGCACATGTTGCATATGAGTATCTGGCAGGGAAAATTTCTCCCCACAACGACAACACACCCAAAACTTCCATGAGTTAGTCATTTTCACAAACTGTAAAGCCTCTGAAAAAATCTCGCACGCTTGCCCCCCATCTTTACTAGAAAAGCCATTAAAATGCCCCTTAAGGTCACTAACCCTAACATTCAGCAAACTCCTCTTCATTTCATTACTCATTGAGTTTAAAAATGACCTCACCTGTAACATATTCATTACCAACAATTTAATTTCATAAGCAAAGAACAATACACGGCGTTCTCCCACATTATATCACAAAAATGGTGTACTCCTCCAAACCAAAATACTACAATAAATGAAGTCAAACACATTGTCACATACAACACTGCATTACCACAAAAAAAAAAAAAAAAAAAAAAAAGTCTTAACAAAAAACGATATAATATCATAGGCCCTTTACAACATCAAACACTACTGTACTCCTCTTTTAAATGTTGGAGTATGCGTTGTGTCTTCACAAGGTGGTGCAATTTGGGGTAAGCTTTGTCGCCATTGACTTAGAACGTGTATGGAGAATAGAAGTTGTCATTTTAATGCAAGTTATGGGAAGTTAGTATCGCACCAAAAGAAAAGCAAGAATCCTTTGATTTTTCAACCGAGCTACTGGGCTCGATCAAGCCACAAGCATGCAAGACTCCACAACCTGCTGCCACTCATCGCTAGGGATTCGCTCAAACGTCCTCCTTGAACCTACTTTGTTTTGTTTACGGATTTTGTAAATTATGCTTTAGGCTTTTGAATCATTTTATCCCCTATATATAAAGGGAGCATGTTAAGCCTTAGTTAAGCCCATTCTAATTTCTAACCCTAAGACCAAACTCATTAGCCACCAAATTTCTCTCTCTAAGCATAATCTTTCAAGAGTTCATAGTTTGAACTCCAAGTATTCTCTCTGTAATCAGTTAAAGCAACTCACCATCAATGAGAACTCAACCCACATTGAGTGAACCTCGTAAAATCTTTTGTCTTGTTTACTTGTTTGATTTCTCAATTGTTAGTTGCTAGTTTCTATTTTCATCAAGAAGCATCCTACCATTGTTCTTGGGTTGTTCTTGCATCCTAAGTTGTTCTTGTTGTAGACAACTAAGTTCATTTCATATAATAACTTTGCCCTATTCACTACACTAATTTTCATTGAATTCTTATGATGAAACTCCCAAAGAAAACAAGGAAATACGTCAAAAAAAAAAAAACTCAACACATTTACCTGATCTTTCCGCTCAGGAGAGCTGGAATTCCTCTTATTACTCCCATGTCTTCTTCTTTCACCAACCTTACCAAATACACTTCCGGAAACCAAACTCAACACATTTTTACATTCCTCAGAGCTCTTCCCCTGCTCAGACTTCTCCTGCAACAACCTAGCAGCAGCAACTCTAACCTCAATCTCTTTTCTCCTCTCCTCTGGTGTTTTAGTAGCCTTCTTAATCACATTCAGCCTACAAGAGTTCGAATTACTAGTATCAAAATACGTAGAATCCAAAGAATCCTTTAACATTCTCCTCAAAGGAATAAATCTAAACTTCTCCTCCTCTGGCGAACCTCCCAGATTCTTCATCCATGTCGAAATCAATGCTACATTCGACCTCTGAATAAGTCCTCGAATCTCTACTCGCACCTGTTTAATCCTCTCATCTGGGGTAGAATCTCCAGGCGATTTTTCGTCAGATTGCTGATTATTAATATTATCTTTCAAAGGATCAATCGGATTCTCAATGGCTAACAGTCTCTCACACTCCGAAACCACTTCGCTGTAACTCTTACCATCATTTGCATTTTCATACAACAAATTGGCATAAAAATTAGCAAACTCAATCGAATCAGGAGACAACTCAGTAGCCTTTCTCGCGGATTCAAAAGCATTTACAATATGACGTTGTTTTGTATTAGGATCATCAATAATATCAGCTACTCTCGCATAAATCATGCCATTAACTCGATGAAATAGAGCAGAATTCTCATATTTATGACTCATATCCTTCAGTAACCGAAGTGCTTTATTATGATTACCTCTTTTAATAGCATTTAGGGCTTTTTCACACTCCTGCTTGATCGTCTTCGACAACGAGTCAGGAAACTCAGTCATGGAAGAATCCAACGACTTCTTTACCGATTGTGGTTGCAAGCAAGTTAATGAGGGTTTCTTGGAATTGTTATTTCCCTTCTTAGAATGCCCCATTTTAATGGCGGTGAGAGGTAAAGAAGGCGATGAATGTGGGTTAGTTGTTTAGTGTATGCATGAGAAAAAAACGAGACAAGAAAGAAAAAGAAGTGAAAAGGAAGTAAAGATTTCGCCACTGAACTTCAATATGGTGGAGACTGATTATTGATAGAGAAAAAAAAAGGCAAGAACTGACGGGAACGAAGACATTTGATGTTTATATAGGTACCGCTTGCCAGTCCCACGGGTATTAGTATTTTCTTTATTACTTTTCTCGATTACTCATTTTAAGATTTTGATATCTATTTTAAAATAAAAAATAAAATCTCAAAAATTCTCATATTTTTCTCTATCAAACAATTATAACTATTAGATTTAAGTAATAGACCCTTAATTACATTTTAAATAATGGAGAAAATCCTAACTCATTTTGTAATTTCTGTCTCTTAGCCTGAAATTATTTTACGCAATTCAATAATATTATTTTAACTATTTATAAATTTAACTACGCACATTTAAAAATTATAAAAAGTTAATATTATGAAAATATGCGATTAGATGATTTAAACAAGATCTCACTTGACTATATTTTCCCCTACACATCAGCCGCAATATATAAAAGAAGCTTAAACGATGAATAGTGTCAATAAATATAATGTAACAAGTAATTTACGTAGGAAGTATTAGCTGTGTTTGGTTTTTTTTCTTTCATGTAATTTAATGTATTATTTTATTATTTTTATACAAATTATGTATAATTAAAAATATATTAAAAATTTATAATATTAAAGTATATAATTAGATGATTTAAACTAAATTAAACTTGAGTATGTATTTTTTACACATTAACCGTAATATAAAAGTATAAAATAAGTTTAATAATGAATATGTTAGTAATCATTATTGTATAATTACTATCTACTTTTCAGAAGGGATGAACTATGGGGTAGTTACTATTAAGTATTTCCTCGTATTTTGTACTATATATTTATTATTCTTAATCTATGATTAGTTTTTTATTTGTAGGTTAAAATACAATTAAGTGGAATTTTGTTTAATTCAAAGATTGTAAATATCAAATTATTATTTGGCATTGGCATAATCATGTGAAATCTTGTTTTATTTGTCTCAATACAAAAACAATACAAGAACTACTAATATCAATTTTTAAAAAAAATTTACTATGTGTAATTATAAATATTAACGGTAATAGTGCATTAAATAATATAGAAAAAGTATAATATAGTAAAATCTTAAAATGTATTATACTATAATATCCTTTATAAGGATTTGGCATGGTGTTTTCTCGTGTAGTTACGTCTCTTTATCTTTCTCGAGTTGGGGGATTCCTTTAGCCGCGCTCTCCTTTATGGGTATGAGTTGCCGACATCCTTCCCTTCCCAGACCTAATCCATAGTTTTTCTGTGAGCGAAATACATTGAATAGAATGATGATGATGATGATGATGATTTGGTATGGTAGTTCAAAAATACAATTTATATTTGCTAATTATTAACACAAAATTCCTACTTGAACTTGTTTGTTTGATAATAATAAATAATAAAAAATAGTAATTATTGAAATGAATTTTAGTGCTAATTTTTATAACAGTGCTACTAATTCTCAATTATCAACGTATAGACAAAGCTTAATTATTACTTTCTCTGATCATTTTCTAATGTTCTTTCCGTTTAGAATATTATATTTTGAAGAGCGAAATTTAATTAAGATTTTTAAGACATATATAGATGATAAAATATATCCATGTTAGATCTCGTTAGATTCGTCTTAATGTATACTTTTTATATATATTTTTTATAATTTTTTATGATGCGTATGTAGAGATATTAAGACTTAAAATTTATTTTAAAAACCGTGTAAAAAGTAAATAAAAAAAAATTTAAAAATGAAAGGAATATTACTAAGAATTTAACCCAATAAATCAACTTGTCCCATTAGCCACCTCTATTCACCAGTCACTAATCAACCTTTTGGACTACATTTGAGCATGATACATAAGATAATAATAGTGCTTCCCGTGTTTAAATTTGATCCAAATATGTTTGTTTATGGGTTAGGCCTGGTTGATGAGTATATCATATCCTTTCTTTGTTTGCTTTTTATTAATAATATAGACTTTATTCGGCTTTGAATCAATATGATAATATGTACTCCCTCCGTTCCTTTTTATTTTTCCACATTACTAAAATGGGTAGTTTCATAAGTTTTTCCACTTTAGAATACTTTCCATTTTTGGAAAGTTTTTTTCCCATTTATACCCCTCAAATACCCTCTTTTACCCTAAATAATTATTTTCTCTCTCATACTTTCAATACAATCATTACTTCACACTACTATTTAATTAAAATAATACCCACTACAACCTCATACTTCCAATACAATCATTACTTCCCACTATTATATAATTAAAATAATACCCACTACCACCAAAGATTCTATTTTTCTTAATTCCCGTGAAATACCCAAAGTGGAAAAACAAATAGGAACGGAGGGAGTAACATAAATTTTTAGCATCGTCAAATATAAATAGGGCAAAATATGCACAAAATAAGTTTTAATGTTAATTGTGATCCCATTTATATATATCCTATTAGTCTATAGTCACCCCTTGATGGCATCTATATTCTATCGTTGAGTTAGTCGTGAGGCTTGTGACTTGTGAAACAAACATACTAATAAATTTGCCGTTAATACTTGTATAATTAAGGCATTATCATATTCTATATATAGATTTTTTTTCAAATATAATAATTTTGTAGAAATTTATACTTCTAAACTCATCATAAAAAACAAAAATAAAAACAAAAAAAAATCATTATCAACAAAGCTTATTACATCAAATATTGACAAAATCTTTAAGGTAATCAAAGTATCAAACTTCCAATATTTTGTTTTATCAAATTGAAGAAATATTAAGGTTAAAGTGACAAATAACCAGCAAAGTGACAATAACAATACTAACGTCACTTTATAAGTAACAATGTAATCAATTAATCAACACTTACATTCTCTAATTAATAAAGTCTCCTTTGACTTCTAATCCTCATAATTTGGGATACTCAACTTGCTACACTCATACAATGGAGGATCTAATAGTTGTTTCACAAATTAAGAAGGTTTCTATATAATATTAAAGTAATTAATTAATTATAATTTTAAAGTGATTATTTAATGTAAAATAATTATTTCTTTTGTTGTTTTTTATTCTTTTTGTTTACTTTTTGCACAATTTTCAAAGCAAATTTTAAATCTCAATATCTCTAAATACACATAATAAAAAATTGTAAAAAATACATAATAAAAAAGTATACATTAAGACAAATTTAACGAGATTTCAAATGGATATATTTTATCTTTTAAATATGTGTCAAAAATATTAATCAAATTTCTCTCTTCTTAAAGTGGAATATTTCAAATGAAAAGAACATTAGAAAACAAAAAAAAAAATTTTTATAATCTTAAAATAATCACTTATAAATATTATAGCTAATGGGGTAAAATTGAACCTTACTATTTAAAATATAAAGACCAAAAAAGTGAATAGACCGTAAAGCGCAATAAAAGCAACATAAGTTGCATTATGTCACAAAGTTAGCAACAATATTATCTTTGAGAATCGTGTTTTGAGTTTATTATCTCAGTTAAAAAATAAATATTATTATTTTAAAAAAAATCTCAGGTTTAATTTTTATATAGTCTCTTCTCTTATCCGGAGCTAATTAAAAAAATTTAGAAATAATCACATGGTTATGTTCATGAACCATAATTATGTACTCATGTTTCTTGCAACTTTTTCATTCCCTACATTTTGGATGTGATGATTAGGACTATCAAGACAATTGGCAATTATCATCCTCAATCAAATTGAATATTACCTCCCTCCATCGAGTTGAAATAAAGTTGAGATAAAATATAAACTCCATTTTTAATTGAAATTAACTGTAACTTAAAGTGAAATTAATATACTCTTATGTTAAATGTAAATAACTAATTCTCTATTATATTTAATTTATCTTATTTTAAATTTTATTATATTTCGATATATTTGCTAATTTCTATTTTTAAGTATATATATGATCCACTATTTTTACTATCAATGTTTACACATTTATTTCTAAATATCTCACTATACTAAATATATTATATTCAATTCTTTAATTTTTGTGCCAAACTTAATTAATAAATGAAGCAAAATGGTTGAAAGGGAGGGTTATAATTGATTTTATGTTAGGTTATTATCCATTTCACAATTTCAACTTTATTTTGCCCTAAATTTATATAATATAATCTACATTTACTAGCCCCATCATACACTCGAAATTTCAACCACTGCAATAAAAAGATTAGTTGTTGAGTTTAGGTCTTCCCAAATTCAATAATGAGTCGGTAAGAAACTCCAAAAAAGGACACTAATTACAAATTGTGTCAATTTTCTTTTTCCAAGGTTATCAAGTAAAAAGTTTTTAAAATAATTATCTGTAACATACATTTTAAAGAAAATCTGTAACAAAAAATTAAAGAATATATAAATGTGCATTCTATTAATTGCAACAATTTAAATTTTACGTTTATTTTTTATCATACATATAAGTAAAAATTATAATAATGATATTATGAAAATATCGATTGAACCGAAACAAATAAAATTTTACCTATTATTTTTTTCTCATACATAAAGAACAATATATAAGATAGAGTAAATATTATTCGATGAACGGTGACTTAACTTGGTGACTCTTATGAAAGTGCAACAACTATTAAAAGATCGGTGATGATGTGAAACACGAGTTAGCCTAATAGTTGATGAGTTTTTCCTTTTATCTTTCTACTAGAGGTTTTAATTTTCAACACCTACAAGAAAAATAATTTTTTTCATCCTATTTATTAAGCTTAATTTTTCACCCTACTTATTAACGACAATTTTAAATAAATTGACAAATTATATGATGTAATAGCAAAGTTTTCGATTACACGAAGTTAGCTTACTTTGACTTTATCTTTTTGAACTCACTAAATACCTCAGAAGCACGGACAAGCCCCTGAACCTGCGTGTCGCGTGTCGGACATGTGAAAATTCGTGTCCGACACGCCAAATGAAATGTCCAATATTTTAATATTTTTTCGGACACGTGGACACGGCAAGGACACGACAAGGACACGAAAGGGACACGGCAAGGACACGTGTTTTCTTTTTTTTAAAAAAAAAAAAATCGAAAACAGAGGAACACTCGAATTCCCTCTCATCAATTCCCTCTCTTGCTTTCACTCCTCTCAGCTCTCTTTCACTCTAACCCTAAAAACTCTACACAACTCTTCCTCCACCTCCACTGTCGCTGCCACCACGCCACCGCCGTCTGCTCCTCCATCACAAACAAACACTCGAACTCGGTGCTGCACTGCTGCTGCCCTATGGGTTGTTCGAACCGAACACAGTCGAACGACGAACACTCGAACTCGAAGAATCCCTAAAAATCGAAATTTTTGATTTTGTTTAAGGTATTTTCACTTTTTATACTAAATCCTAATATTAATCTTGTTCTAATCTTTAATCTTAGTGTTAATCTTAAATTCTTAATCTTGTTGACTTGTTGTTTTAACATTTATTTTTAAATCTTGATTTTTGAATTTTGTTAGAATGTTGTTTCTTGATTTTTTTTTTTGTTTATTTTGTTTGAGTAATTGAAAATTTGTTAATGTTAAATTGTTAATGTGTTTGTAATTTGAATTTTGAAAAGTTGAAATGTTGTTCTTGATTTTTTTGTATATCCTCTTTGAATATTTATTAATTGTTATTTGTTAATGTTAAATTGTTAATGTGTTTGTAATTTGAATTTTGAAAAGTTGAAATGTTGTTCTTGATTTTTTTGTATATCCTCTTTGAATATTTGTTAATTGTTATTTGTTAATGTTAAACTGTTAATGTGTTTGTAATTTGAATTTTGAAAAGTTGAAATGTTGTTCTTGATTTTTTTGTATATCCTCTTTGAATATTTGTTAATTGTTATTTGTTAATGTTAAATTGTTAATGTGTTATTTGTTAATCTTGATTTTTAAATCTTTAATTGTGGTTGTTTGAATTTGAAGAGTTCAATCATGTCTAGTAGTGGGGCTAGTGGATCTAATTCATGCAATGTTAGTGGTGAAGCTACAAATGAAGAGGGTGATTTCAGTTCTTATCCTTTGTGGAAATATGCTGTTAAAGGGGACAAAATGAGTGGGGGGTGAGGGTAATTATACTTGGCAATGCAACTTTTGCAAACAAATAAAGAGTCGTTCATATACTAGAGTTAAAGCACATTTGATGGGTGTTGCAAAAGGTGGAATTAGTCCATGTCCTAATGTAACAAATGAGGATAGAATGCAAATGAGAAACTTAGAAAGACAAGTTGAGCAATATAAAGAATCTAGACAACCTAAAAGACCACCACTTCCTAGTCAATCTTTGTCTTCTGAAACATCTCTTTCACCAACTTCCTATGCCAAGAAAAGAAAATCTGACAACCCAATCACCAAAGCTTTTGATATACAAGCTCGAAACAACTTGGATGCTGAGATATCAAGGATGTTTTTTACTGGAGGATTGCCTTTCAATGATTTCAAAGGTGACATGATAAGAGCATGTGACACCGACAAAGCATCACTTCATCTAGTATATGAAAAATGGGATTTAATGATTTCAAAGGTGAAGGAGATTATGTATAAGTATATAACCATGAGCATGAGCAAAGGCATGAGTATTCTTCTTTCTTTAGTGTGGTCGAAACGATACTTCTTAGCCATTGGAAGAAAAGCAACACTCCACTTCATTGTTTGGCACATTCTTTGAATCCAAGGTATTATGTATTTTTGTATGTTTAAATGTTTAAAGCATTAGATTATGCATTAACTAAAATTTCTTCTTTTTTATGTATTTAATAGGTATTATAGTGACACGTGGCTTAAAGAGGTCCCCGGTAGAGTTGCTCCACATGTTGACAATGAAATTTTCACACAAAGATTCAATTGCTTTAGAAGATTGTTTCAAGACTTGGAAGATAGAAGAAAGGTTAATATGGAGTATGCTATTTTCTCGGCAAGAGATGGTGGCGTATTTACCAAACTGGAATGCTTGAATGATATGTACTTGATGGCTCCAAAGCATTGGTGGGCAACTTATGGCTCACAAGTTCCGATGCTTCAAGCATTAGCATTCAAGTTGTTAGGACAACCATCATCTTCCTCTTGTTGTGAGAGGAATTGGAGCACATATAAATTCATTCATTCATGTACTAGAAATAAACTTGCACCAAAATGTGCTCAAGATTTGGTGTACATTCATAACAATCTTCGTTTGCTTTCAAGGAGAAGTGAGGCTTATAACAAGGGAAGAACAAGGTTGTGGGATGTTGAAGGAGATGACTTTGGAAATCTAGAAGATTCTATTTGTCTTGGCATGGCGGATCTTTCTCTTGATGAGCCCGAGTTGAAAACTACTTTTGTAGCGGAGGATGATGATGGATGTCATATGGATGATGTGTGATGATCAAACTTAAATCTACCTATTTATTTGGTTTTCTTTGATTTGGTTTGTATGACTATTTTTAAATACTCATGTTGTTTATTTGGTACTTATTTGCATTTTATGTGAGTTTTATATTTTTAAAGTGTTTATTTACATATATCAAATGAAAGATTGTAAAATTATCTTTAATTTGATATATTTATTATATTACCATTTTCGTGTCCCTGTGTCCGCCATTTTTAAGTTGGCGTTTTCCCGTACCCGTGTCGTGTCCGTGTCCGTGTCCGTTTTAGCGCAACCTAGCTAAACACTCCAATAAAATTTGTATCCACAACTACTTTCATATATTTAAGTCAAAATAATACAAACTCAAACGATTAAAGAAAATAATAATTATAAAGAATTAAATAAATTTTCATGGGCCTGGTCGTCGTCGGTCGAACAATGGTGCGGTCTATGCCGGGAAATTGTATAGGTAAACAACTTCAACGAACTTTTCTTGGTCTGTTTATGTAAGTTTCTGGAAGATGTTTGACTTTTGACAAATACGAAACTTCCATGCAAAGAAATTCAAGGTTATGCTGAGGTATTTGGACAATTTTACAAGTACTCTTTGACTCCGATCCTACGGAACCTTCTTTTATTTGCACTTGTAATTATATACTTAATACTTCTATATTATATATAATTATTATACTTTCTTAAATTGATCTAGTCAATGTATTTTACCAATCTCCTTTTATTAAAAAAAATTATGTCAACAAATTAAGAATATAAAAATGTTTATTAAAATTTGAAATTCTAGGAAACACTCAAGAAAATATTATAGTCCACTCCTTTTATTTGGGGATGAGTGATTTAAATAGAGGGAGTTGGTATAATAGGGTATAAAACCATTGACCTTGTATGAGATGTCAAAAGGTTGCTAACATATAAAATTAAAGGTAATTAATTTTTTTTTATTAATATTCGACTTTTGCCTAATTAATTTGATCAAATAACTGAAATATTTTAGATAATGAAAATTTTTATTTGCATGATTGAATCTTAAAAGTTAGTTGATTTGTCAAAAATCAATATTGGAATAAATTCAAAATTTGATGTTCTTAAATGTTATTTAAGAAGCAAAATGCAATCTAGATGAGGCTCTATTATTTGGTAATTAACAATTAGCTTATTACTGGTAGTAATTTTTGGATTTTGCTTATTTCATTAATTTATAAATTTTAACTTATTAAAATTATTATTATAATAACCATTTTACTTAATTATATCATAGAATATATATAAAATGGTAAAAGAGGGACATGAAAATTTTGAAGTTCATATAATATGAATTAATAAAGCATTGTCGAAAACATAATGTCACCTAACAAAATTAAAGTATGTTGTGAAAGGAGAAACCATTTCACACCAATATTGATGCTTTTCCATTTATTACTCGTTTATCAGCGCTGGGATTAAAATATTAAAAGTACTAATATTATTTCTAAATGTGGAGCATATAATTTACATTTTTTCAAAAAATTTTAGACACAAAAAAGTAATTAAATAAAATAATATAAACTATTTATATAAGGCTTTTTTTAAGTTAAATTCATCAATAAAAAAGTAATACGACATTTACATAAAAATTAGCAAGCAATTTTATATAATTTAGATTCAAATGACAATCTAAATTAAAATAAAAGGTATGTAAAACAGTCACATATAAAATCTCTTATTTTAGAATAAATTAATAAGAAATAGATATGAAATTAAGATAAAATAATGACATATATTATATTCCCTTCTATTCAGCTTATGTGTTCCATTTCCTTTTATGGTCAAGTCACCTTAATTGTCCTATTTCTATTTTTGGTATGGGTTTTTGACTTTTATGCCCTTAATAACTTTATCCTATTTTCAATTATACCCTCCATTACCCATACTAATTTTTCTTCCTTATATTAAAAACTCATAATACCACTTTCTTTTCTACCCTTAGGGTCCCACTTTTGACTCTACTTAAAATCTGTAAAAAGTCAAATGGAACTCCTAAGATGAATAGGAGGGAGTATGTTTCTAGACTTAGTTCTAGTAGTAACTTTAGTGTTGGGTACAACATTTTCTTGATTGTGAGACAATAATTTAGTTTGGTAGGTAGGAGTATGAATATATTAATATTTGTTAGGGTGTTATTGTATTAATAATAGCATGATCCATTTGCCCAAATCATAAAAAGCCAGCAATATTATTTGTGAGTTTATGACTTTGATTTTGTGTTAGGAAAATTGAGATGCCCCCACTTTGTTGACCAATTTCAGCAACTCCATTTATTTATACTAGCTATTCCTTCAACCTAATTATATTCTACCAACCTTTTTACAAAAAATTAAATTTATTTTTTTAAGTTTGGAAAAAGGTTGAAAACTCTTATATAAGGAGTTGTTTAATAAACGATAATAAGCTCGTAGTTGATTGTTGATTTGATTAATTAATCTTATTAACAAAATTGACCACCAATTTTAACATAAATAATGTTTAAATATTAATATTAGATGATTTGACCATCTAACTTTATCTATTTAACATAAATAACTTTATCTATGATTTGACCAATTTTAACATAAAATATTTTTTCAAGCACCGAAAAAGAAAAAAAAAGGAGATTTAATCTCTCTATCCTACTTATTGATTGATATACCATTTAATTAATTAAACATTCCAAAGTTATCTAAGTGTGAATCACAAAAAATAGTTTTACAAAGTACTTCATACATTTTTTAGTTTATCTACTTTATTAAGTAAACTAACTTATTCATAAGTACAATATATGTTTTAGAAAAAATACAAACTTTGATTAAGCTATTACAAAAATATTTGCTAAAAATGAATCACAAAAGATTACACTTACATAAATCAGAAAAGATATATTATAGGAGTACTAATTAGGATATTGATGTCTATTATATTAAAATAAATAAATCCAGTTAAGTAAATAGATATAAATTCATCTTTAATTGCTAGAACAAAAAAAATTATGTTTTTTTGTTTTATTCTTAATATTATTTAATTGATTAAAAATAATTACAATAGCAACAGTTCTATTTTTTTTTACCAAATATATCAATTAATTTTTAGTTTTTCATGTTTCTGTTTTTCTTATGAATAAAATATATTTTTATTTTTTAAAATTATTCTAACTACCGACCATAAATCGATTTTGATGAACACATATTGAATTCATTTTGGTTAGAACTTTTTCATTCAAAAGTATGGTAGTATAAATTTAATCAAAACCCATCTTAATTTAATTTAATGAGAAAAAATTTAATTATTTTTGAATTACAAGATAGGCTAACGATAGAAAATAATTTGATGAGAATTGAACACACGATTTTCAATTAATAAAATAATAGGAGTAATACTTGCTTCAATCGAGACAACGCTTCTTTATTTAATCATGAAAGTATAAAAATAATGGGAAATTTCACATGGTAGCATCAAATTTTTATGAAATGCCAATGATAGCACTTTGTAAGATTTTTCCACATGATAGCATCAATTTATGCCTTATCTAACTGCTATATCATTTTTCGTTAAATTCTTGTCAATTTTCGATTAATTCACTGTTTTGACGTTTCTATCATTATTAAGTGTTGGTTCTTGTCTTTATAATTTGCCCTAAACCATGTTTATGCTCTCAGATGTTTAATTCATCATTTTGACGTTAAATTCACCATTTAATTTATTAACGTTTGCAAGTGCTTGGGGCAAATTATAAAGATAAGAACCAACACATAATAAAAGGTAGAAATATCAAAATGGTAAATCAAATAAAAACTGATAAAAATTTAACGAAAAATGCTACGGCAGTTGGATAAGGCATAAACTGAATGCTACAACATAGAATAATCTTATAAAAATACTACTACTGGTATTTCGTGAAAGTTCTATGCTACCGTATAAAATTTCCAAAATTCATTCACAATTTTTTATTTAAAAAAACAATAAAGGCTTAAAGCAAAGAAAAGTTGAAGTATATTATTTATTTATAAGTATCGAACACCCTAATTTGGACTTTAATAGAGTAATTGAAAACGCCTACCAATCTAACATTTATTATTAAAAACCAAAAAAAACTATATAAAAAAAAAATTCACCAACTTTTTGTTGTTTTTGAATAACCCCCATTTTCATTCCTCCCTTCCTTAATTTTCTCCCCACTTCTTCTCTATCCCAGCTTCAACTGATTATTTTCCATGGGTAACTGTAACGCTTGTATCAGACCCGAAGAAGGCCCTAAAAAAAACCCACAACCCAAAAAGAAAAAAACCCGACCCAACCCATTCGCAACTAACCAAGCTCAACCCGCCCCGGTTCGAGTCCTTAAAGACATAATCCCCGCCGTCGGACCCCGTATAAGCGATACATACGTAATCGGTCGTGAATTAGGGCGGGGTGAATTTGGTGTCACTTATTTATGTACAGACCGGGAAACAAAAGATCGGCTCGCTGTAAAATCAATTTCAAAAAGAAAACTAAGAACTGCAATAGATATAGAAGATGTAAGAAGAGAAGTAGCGATTATGTCTACACTTCCGGTTCATCCAAATATAGTCCGGCTTAAAGCGGTTTATGAAGATAATGAGGCGGTTCATTTGGTTATGGAGTTATGTGAAGGTGGCGAGTTGTTTGATAGGATTGTTGCTCGTGGACATTATTCGGAAAGAGCTGCGGCTACGGTTGCGAAAACGGTTGCTGAAGTTGTTAAGTTGTGTCATGATAATGGTGTTATGCATAGAGATTTGAAACCTGAGAATTTCTTGTTTGCTAATAAGAAGGAAAATTCTCCTCTTAAAGCTATTGATTTCGGTCTCTCTGTTTTCTTCCGTCCTGGTCAGTTTTCTTCTTTTTTTTTTTTTTTTTTTTTTTTGATATTTGTTTCTTTGTGATGAATATACTCCCTCTATTTTTACTTGATATTCGTATAGAATGTTGATTTAGATTAGGAAAAATTACATCTAAATGATGAATATATTATTATATTAAATAAAAATTAATATAATGAAAATTATATTTTTTAAATAATACGAGTAATAAATATTAAAATTAGGATGATTAAAATTAATTATACTCTATTAAAAAAAATATGATATAAGTAGATTAATTTTCTAAGAGAATAAATAAAACTACTTAAAATAAAAAATGTTAATATTAACTATATTTGAGTCAAGTCAAAAAATTAGGTGCGGGTAAAAAGGTTTTCATACTAGTCCTCTAAAAAGATTTGGGTGGGAGGGTGGGAAGTATTTTGGAATTTGGATTTTTGAACAACTTTGTGAGTGTTGTCACTCAATTATAAGTATAAAATTAACATAATTTGTAGTTTATTTATGTCGTAGATACTAATATTGATGGGTTTTAGCCGTCTTAATAGTTTTTGGATTTGTATTTAGATACAAGCTAGATAATACTTTAATTGATAATAACATACTAACATGTTTAAAATGAAATCAGGAATAATTACGAGTATAGTAAAATGGAGAAAGTATATACAATAGTGAGTAAATTTATAATAATTATTAAAGATTACAAGATATAATTATCTAGATAATTTATTGATTCACTATTCTATATGAATGTAATGTGATTTCGGAATTGGTTTCAAAATGATTTTAAGAATTTATTTAATCAACATAAAAGATGTTTTTGGAAATAGGTATTAATTGAAAATAAGCGGGTATTTTCATTTTGATATTTTTAAAATATTGTAAATCAATGTAAAAATGTGAAGACTTGTCCTAACTTTGAAGTTTTAATGTTCCTATAAGATATTCTGATGTTTCTCTAAAATAACACCGTTTAATTTAAATATGTGAGTTTTTTTGAATTAAATCGTACTACTTTAGAAGGACAGATGGAATAATGATCTATTGATTAAAATAATTATAAGATGTTTTAGTATTTGTTTTATTAATTTTTAATATTATTATTGAGTAAGCGATAATTAAGGAAGTTTTAACATTCTTGCAATCCTAATAAAATTAATTGTCCAATGAATTTGGTTTACTTATTTTTTTTCAACCAATTAAAAAACTTTCTAAAAAACAAATATTTCAAATGTAACTAACAAAAAAAATACCTAATACGAAATATGTAACCAATATTGTGAAATAGTGGGATTATTACTTATCAAGATTAGATTAGGTGACAATCTTTTATTTAGTCTCTTAAGGTGTATGATTGATAAGGCATCATTCAATACACTGTGATAATGAGGTTATATTATATAATAATAATAGTAATAATAATAATAATAATAATAATATTTGATTTGGTAAGCTTAAATATAATCTTGAATTGATATCTTAATTGGTAGCTACTAAAACCAATTCAGTCAGCCAAATATTAGTTTAATCCCAGCTAAATTTGTATTTGACTTGAATAATTTCTTTGACTTAGGAATAATTATAAATTAATGAAATGAAATTTCATCTAATTTTGGACTGGTTAATGAATGAAACAGGGGAAAGGTTCACAGAAATAGTAGGGAGCCCATACTACATGGCCCCAGAAGTGCTAAGGAGGAATTATGGGCCAGAAGTGGATGTGTGGAGTGCTGGAGTTATTTTGTACATTCTTCTTTGCGGGGTTCCCCCTTTTTGGGCAGGTATATTGCTTGCCACCTATTTAATCAAGTATTAACCACATGACCAACTTTTCCTGGGAACTTTTTGAATTAAAGATAGATGAATGCAATGGGATGCCAGAATTAGATGAGAATTGAAAAAAAATATAATGTTTGCTTTAAATAGATAAGTTATGGGAAATATGCTCTATTTTACTTTTTAGACTATTCTATCAAATTAATTTCATTTTTATTTTTTGTCATGACCTACATTTTTTCTTTAATTTTTAATTATATATTTCACTTACCTTTTATTTTATCCACTTATTTCTTTCAGTACTCTATAATATTTACTTTCATTTCATTTTTCTCGAACTTCTCAACAAAATAATTCATCTTTTTTGAGTTAAAAATTGGAATAATGAAAGGATAGTTCGAAATTGAATGATTCCCATCTACTAGGTGGTTAGCTAGATATTTGAACATAATTAAGAATTTATAGGTATGTTTTAATGATGATGTCCAATAGAGATGAGCATTATTACTCCATCTGTCCCATATGCTACAAATTTTGGTGTTTTGATTTGCTATATTTTTATTTTTGGCCATTTATAGTCTTTTTTAGCTTTAATTCATATATTTAATTTTTTTTTTATCCCATCTGCGCATTTCTCTAAAATTTTCATAAGTCAAACCTTTTTTTTTTACCCATTTTTCTCCCTTTCCTTGTTTGCTCAAGATTTATACTTTAAGCCTAATTCATGGAATGGGGGAGTATAAAATATATGGAGTAGATTATACATTATAGTGTAATTCTAATAACTATACTAATAAGTAATAATAAATCACAAATGCAACAATAAATACTTTGGAAATTTTGTCGGCATTGGACTGATTCTCTTATTACTAATTGGTTTTATCCTAAAACCTCATCATTGTATGTATAAATCAAAATCTTCTATTGTATGACTCTTGTTGTATATAAGCCTATAAACAAACTTATCGGTGCCAATATTATTTTTTGTGCACCATTCCTTGATGGCCTCTTTGCTAACCTATATTATTTACTTTTCACTCGACTAATTTACACTTCCTAATCCATACTCCTTATAGTCCTTAAGTCTAAGGTTGATGTACATTATTTAAATGTGAACTAAGTTTATGCAAGACCAACTCTCTCGTATAAGATAGAGTAAGTATATAACATATATTGAGACCTCTAACATTAGTTTGAACTTTTAGTTGAATTGGTTTGCTTGCAAAGACCCGAAGTATATTAGACATAATGCTAATATCTTTGGTTCCATAAGTGGAGTATTATTAAAAAGACGATGCATTTTCGTTATAAAATTATCTCCCCTCTTTGTTTGTATAACTAATTTGAATCATAGAGTTGGTTCCTTGACCATATGTGCAGTTATAATAGTTGTATTTGTGTTGGGTTGCAGAGACTGAGCAGGGTGTGGCATTGGCGATATTGCGTGGGGTTCTTGATTTCAAAAGGGAACCATGGCCTCAAATATCTGAGACTGCCAAGAGTTTAGTCAAACAGATGTTGGATCCAGACCCTAAGAAACGATTGACTGCTCAACAAGTTCTTGGTGAGTATTATGTTCTTGTATGATACTCCAACTGTTTGATGTCATTTTCCCGTTGGTTCCTCTGGGGTCGAATACAGAATATAGTGAAATAAGATCTCTACATGCGTACAAAACCAATTTGGTATTATTTTCATGTGATATATTTTACACAATTCGATAATAATAGGATTTTTATCAAATAACCCGGATCATGCCCTAGGCAAACTTGTACCTAGATTCACCCTCGGTCCTTTCTTTTCGTATGTCTTCGTGGGCATTTGATCTTAACTGAGACAAATCTTCATTTGTTATGTATTTGTAGAACACCCTTGGATACAAAACGCGAAGAAAGCTCCAAATGTCCCATTGGGAGATATTGTTAGGACAAGACTCAAGCAGTTTGCTGGGATGAATAGATTCAAAAAGAGAGCTCTAAGGGTAAAGCTATTCTTAGTCCATTAAAAGCATTTGAGTTTGACAGCATCATTTTGAATAAAACATTTGAAATGAATGAACTTGTCAAAATTATGTTGTGTAGGTCATAGCTGAACATTTATCAGTCGAAGAGGTTGAAATTATAAAAGATATGTTCATGTTGATGGATACTGACCGAGATGGAAGAATAACTTTTGAGGAATTGAGGGCTGGCCTCCGAAAGGTTGGTTCCCAACTTGCTGAACCTGAGATAAAGCTACTTATGGAAGTGGTGAGTTTCTTGCAAACATACTCTTTTGTGGACCAACTGTTTACATATGTTTTCTAGCCTTTACAAAGTTATTCATATTACATTATGAATTATGTTTACTGTACCATGCTCCCTAACTAAAAGTTTTACCGATACTTAGAGGTCCAATATGTGGATGTTTAGATGTTGATTTTTACATTGATTTTGGTTGGCTTTTGGTTGATCAAACAGCTAAAAAAAGAGTTTGCAAAATGACTTTTAAGCCAAAATAAGAAAGCTACTCCAGTTAGCTTTTTTTGTTGCTTTTGGTTTGTTGACCCACTTTTTATCTAAATAAATAGCCAACAACAAATATCTAAATTACCAAACATCTCCATAAACAGCTGGCTTTTTCAGCTAGCTCTAAAGCCAACAAAATCAACCAACATTTCCAGCTGGTTAAACAAGCAAACTAAAAAAAGCCAACAATCAACAACTAATTGCCAAACACCCCCTATATGTTATAAACTCTACCATGCCTCCTTGCACGAAAGCCTTTTGGGCTATAATTGTGAATGATGTAGTATAAGTCTCCATCATGGTTAATAATTCCATTTGAAAGGAAAGGTAAATGAGACTCGAACACATAAATCTCGGATACCATGTATAAAGCAAGAGATAACGAACACTTCCACGGAGCAAGAAATAACACCTTTGTACAAAACTCTGTTCAGGCTGATGTTGATGGGAACGGTTACTTGGACTATGGAGAGTTCGTAGCAGTAACAATTCACTTGCAGAAAATGGAAAACGATGAACACTTCCACCGAGCATTCATGTACTTCGACAAAGATGGAAGTGGCTACATTGAGCTGGATGAGCTTCGAGATGCCTTGGCTGACGAATCAGCTCAAACAGATTCCGATGTTGTTACTCAGATCATGCAAGAAGTTGATACCAACAAGGTTCGTTTTATGCTTAATGTGTATTTATATCGGAGGTTTTAAGTTTACTTACTCCCTGTGTCTCAAAGATATGTTCCACCTTTTTATTCATATGAGTATTATTTTTAATAGGATGGTCGGATAAGTTACGAAGAGTTTGTAGCAATGATGAAAACTGGGACTGATTGGAGGAAGGCTTCAAGACAGTACTCAAGAGAACGATTTAAGAGCTTAAGTCTTAACTTAATGAAAGATGGTTCATTACAACTTCATGATGGGATGACTGGCCAAGCTGTTGTGGTGTAAATTAAGCATATAGTTGGCTTTGGAGTTCTCTTATGGAATGTCTCAACATAAAGGGGTTTGTATTGTACTTATATTTTACTTTTTGACACAAATGTACTTAATTTTTTTATCTTTTCATCTTGTATATTTCTTTTCTCAATTGATAATCCATACTATTTTATGTATAGAGAGATTCAAGTAGTTTTTGCTTCGGCTTGTATCATATATCAATTGTGTATTAAAGTAGTGTATTTTCTGCGATTCAATATTGAGGAAAATTTAGGTTTTTTTGTACTTTTGATTGTTTTAACGTGTATTGAAGAAATACGTTCTAATTATTTCATTTTACAAAAAAGTCTGAATATCGATCAAACTTCAACTATAACTCTTTTATAGGACCCGAATTCAAAAAAGGGTCATGTGTCTGGTGGGTCATTCCATGGCGAGCCAAGTTCAAATTCAAATTTTGTCGGTATGTGTTAGCCATCTTCAAATAATGACCCGAGCATGACAAGAGCATTTGGGTCGTATTGGTTGTGCCATGTTCATACAACCACAACAATGTTTTTTTCTTTTTTTTTTTTTACTTATTTAGCTTTTCTCTAAAATTAGCTATTAGACAGCGAACTTGGTAAGACGTGTCAAGTAAACCACAATATTGTGTCAATGTACTACCATGCTCTAGAAAATCCTATATGATAACAGTTATTTGCAAATAACCATAAAAAGACAAAATACATACTATTCAAATCAATAAAATAAGAAAAAAAATAAAATAAACTCTCAAAACCCCTCTAATGATATTAGGACACATAAGCGTAATTTACTACTTTCTTAAATAACCGTTGTTACCTATACATTCTCAACACACTGGGGGTGTTTGGTTCTTAGCTTTTAGCTAAACTCTTTAGTTGACTTTTGACTTGTGACTTGTTGGTTGACCAAACAGACATAAAAAGTGTTTGGTAAATGGCTTTTAAAGCAGCTCCAACTAGCTTTTTTGGTTGACTTTTAGCTTGTTGGTTTACTTTTTCACTAATAAACAGCCAATAAGAAATACTCAAATTTATCAAACATCTCCACTAACAACTAGCTTTTTCAACTAACTTAAAAGACAACAAAAATAACCGATATTTTCAATTGGTCAAACAAGCTAATTAACTTAAAAAATTTGCCAAACCCCGGTCTGATGGTTGGCCTTACGGCTGGCTATGCCGTGTTGCATGCACTCGTGTCCAAGTCCAAGTTTAAGTTTTCAATGAATATGTAACCATTCAACGGCCGTATCTCCTTGGGGGATCCACTATGTCTTATTTTCTATCTTGTCTTGTGTCTGTGAAATCAAATCACCATTAACAAAACAAAACCTAACAAACCTCCACGTCTTCTCCACTCATCTCAGCGGTGACCCAAAATTAATTTCTCCCGGAAGAATCCCCAATTCGTCAATGCGTTTCTCATAAAAGCAATTAACACCGATTAAATCCAAACCCTAACCACAGAAAAATGGGGATAGATTACTACAACATTCTCAAAGTCAATAGAAATGCAACCGATGATGATCTCCGGAAAGCATACCGTCGATTAGCAATGATTTGGCATCCTGATAAAAACCCTAACGACAAAATTCAAGCGGAAGCAAAATTCAAACAACTTTCCGAAGCTTACGATGTCCTAAGCGATCCTCAGAAGCGTCAAATCTACGATGCTTATGGTGAAGAAGCTCTTAAATCCGGTCAATTTCCACCTCATTCATCTGCTTCTCATGGAGGCGCTTCAGCCTCTCACCAGCGTCCTCGAAATAACGGGAACCCTAATGTCAGCTCTAAATTTTCGTCTTTTAGGTTTAATCCGAGGGATGCAGAAGATATTTATGCGGAAATGTTTGGGGATGGTGGGTCGAGCTCTAATGGTAGAGCAAAGAGTACAGGAAGATGGTATAATAGAGATGGTTACTTTCGAACATCGAATGGTGCTGGTGAAAGAAATCGTGAACATCAGAAAAAGGGTCCTCCCGTTGAGAAAAACTTGTCTTGTAGTCTCGAGGATCTGTATAAAGGTGCTAAGAAGAAAATGAAGATTTCTAGAACTATTACTGAAGCTTCTGGGTATGTTTTGCTTCTCAACTTTTTGTTCTAGTCTTAATTAATTAGGAGAATATTCTTGCATCAATTCCCATTGCCCCTATGATTTAAATGATCTATTAAGGCTTTCCTAGGTCTAATTGGAATTAAATTTAGGGTTTTAGATTTGCTTGAATCAACGAATTGAGTTCAGGTTTGTTTTATGTATTGTGTTGCTGATTATGTTATATAATTACGTTTTTTTAGATTGTAATGAATTGAATTGAGAGTCTTCCAATTTCCTAATGGATGTTCATGTGGAGATGATTTAATTTTGGTGAAACAAAAGATCAGAGAATAGACATGGATAATTACAAGTATTGAAATCTTGATTCGTGTAGCTGATCTATCTGTGCTTTGTTAACTAAGATGAGTTATGTGTTGTGTTAGCATATCGTTGCCATAAAGTTATGTGGATGGTTTTGGAAATGTGGTGGAAGGAGGAATCAACTGAAGTTGAAATAGACAATAGAATAGATTATTGATTTTGGAGTTCAGAATTTGCTGTGTCGCACTACATGAGGTTGGATTTGGAGATTATGTCTATTTTGTTTATGGCGGATTTCCCCTATGATTTGAGATGTTTGACCATTTGATTATATTGGTGATAGATTATTTGAAATTGACCTAAGAAAGAGTACCATCTGTAATTATGTAGGTGGATCAGTGTGGAATGATTTGTTATAATAGATCTATGCACACTTTTGTTTTAGCTCAGTCACTGGTTTGAGTTCCGTTTTCCTTGATCATAATTTTGGTTTTTCATCAATGGAAACTTATGAAGTAGATATCTAAGTGGACTTTCAACTTTTTTTGGTGAGTGTGGTGGCATTATGGTCTACATATGTAGTTGAAAGATGGTGAAAAATTTTTCTTGTGATGATTTTGTTTTGGATTTTTAGGATTTGCCTTTTGTGAAACGAAATCAAAAACATGGTATAGGCTCCAGCTATAGCATTGTTTCTTGAATTTTGAGATATTAAGTTCGATCTTGGTGAATAAGTCCTTTAATTCATCTTGGTTTTGTGGTATTTGACACTATATGACATCATTTGAATTGAGTTATTTAGCTTTTTGCAAACACAATACGATTCTAAATGTGTTCCACAAAGGTTGTTTCGAGATTGACTCTGTCGACTTAATCCTCTTCTAAGAGTCCTAAGGAAAAATTGCAAAAAAAAAAAAAAACATATTATACTATATTTAAGCCTCCTCTCCTTTTAGAGCTCAAATTGATCCTTCAATTGGTACTAGAATTAGATCTCACTCCTGACTTAATAACTTTGTGATAATGAATGCTTACAATGAAGGAGTTGCTTAAGGGCGTTCAACCAACCATCCACCAATGTTCAATGGAGATGATATTTTCTATTGGCATTGCTTGATTAAGATGTTCAACATTGACCAAGACCTTGAACTGTAGTACATTATAAAACACGGTCCAAACTTTTTGATGAAGAAGACTCTATAAATTAAAAATGGCAATTGTCAAATACTTAACAATTAATTATAATTAAAGATGGTAAGAAAATAAATTTTTAAATTAGTTTATAATCATCAAGTAAAAATTCCTTTGTTGGAAATTATGCACAACTTGGAATCTTGGAACTATCTTTGAGTTGGTTGATTGATGTGAAATTTTTGGATGAAATACAAACATGACTTGAGACATGCTCAATATAACTAAAAATCACTTTTGCACTTATGATAATAAAAGACTATGAAAATGTCTTTGGATAATGATGAATATTCAACTTGCATTTTATCATCATCTATTAATAAGTGTGAAGGGGTCGTAAACATTATTCCCTTAATCACTTGAGTTGCACGGTTGCACCATAAGACCCAAATATGTGAGAGCTTTTTAAGTAGTATGGTGCAAACTCAAAGGGACATAGGGAGTATAACCTATTTCCCTCACCAAACAATATATAATTTCATCCATTTATGTATATACAAAGGAAATTGCAAGTTTTGAGCTTAATTGAGAGGCCTTATCGAAAGATAAATGTGTTTGTTCTTTCACTAAATAAACTGCGCATAGTCTATAACTTATGGTTGTTTATACCACCTGTCTTGTCTATTGGAGAAAGCAAAAAATCATGTAAATATAACATACTTCTATATTGGATCTTACTTGTTCTTACACAAGCTTAAACAAATTAACATTCTAACATAATATTGACATGATGATCATTAGAACCATTTTTAAAACCCTCAAGTCATCTAGCTTGATTTCTTCACTTAACTTATTGACTTAACTGGAAAAATTGTACCATTGCATATATGAAACTAAATCACAAATTCAAATTATCACATGCTTATACACTATTAACACGTTATTTTACATACATTCACATTCAATAAGTTCATATTAAGTGCACGTTTTTCACAAAATATAACTTAGAATGAATATATGCTGTTAATGTGTTTTTGCAAATTCATATTTTGGAGTTTCATTTTATAAATCCGAAATGAAAGAAAGTAGAGAAACTGTTGCTGTTTATTATACAAAGTTTTTCTTGTTGTCTGTTGCAGTAGGGTTCGTACTGTGGAGGAGATATTGACTATTGATTTAAAACCGGGTTGGAAGAAGGGCACAAAGATCACTTTCCCTGAGAAAGGTAACCAGGGGCCTGGTTTTATACCATCAGACCTTGTTTTTGTGGTGGATGAGAAACCACATCCAGTTTACAAAAGAGATGGTAATGATTTAATAGTTAATCATGAGGTGACTCTTCTGGAATCTCTCACTGGAAAGAACCTTGAACTGACAACCCTTGATGGGAGGATTCTTTTAATCCCTCTGAATGATATTGTAAAACCTGGTGAAGAGGTGGTTGTTCAGAATCAGGGGATGCCAATCTCTAAAGAACCCAATAAGCGAGGCAATCTGATAGTTAAGCTTGACGTAAAGTACCCAGCAAGGTTAACCGATGAACAAAAGGTTGATCTACGGAGAGTTTTAGGCGGAAGCTCATGACAATATTTCTGCGTCACCAAGCATTCCCACTGATCTTGTGTTCGTGTGTAAACAGAACAGATGCAATTTGTGAATACTAATCCGAAAGTGATTGAAGATTGTGAGTTCCACCATCAAAGGACCGGGGTGGAGTATGCACAATAATTTTTTAGTTCTTGTTTATTCTTTTCTTGATGCTCTTTTATTTAGGGCGCCCTCACTTTGCACATGCTTAGAACCGGCCCTGCCGATGAGATCAAATTACTATTATCACTAAAAAGGCAGAAACTCTGTATTTATGTGGGTAGCATTTCTCCTGGGAAAGGATGGCAAGAGATAATAGTCTAACCTGAATATAACATACTTTTGATTACGGATTTCGTGTATTGCTGCTCGCGATATTATTTTTACTTATTTTTCAGGACACATCAATACCCGAAAAGAAAATTCTATTCAAGGTTTTATGTTAACAGGACCCAAAACTTGTAAGGGTGCTTTACCAAAATTTGTGGTATACTTGTTCTACTCATGCTTCATCGTTGATTGTCATGCACTCATGCTGTATCATTTCAAACTTCATCTATGAAGTTGGAAATGCTTTGATAGTTATTGTATTGTTATTTAAGTTTGTGTCCTTTACCTGTCCTAAGTATAATATTCATCAACAATTATGCACAGGTTTATTGACTGAAGACTTTTCTTTTTACCTGTCCTTTCCTTTCTCTTTAAACTAAAGGAAAGTTGGTTGTTAAATAAGAAAGATCAACTATGTTTGCCTCAAATGTGTCCTTTACAACCGCCAGAAAAGACTTTCCAGTAGTTGCAGGGTTTTCTCTCTTTGAAGACCTTTTTGAATCAAGGGGCTCTTTGACCGCACTCACCTCTGTGGGTATGAGTTGTCTTCTTTCTTTCGCTTCTCAGACCCCGATCATAGTTTTCAATAATTGAATACATTAAATATGATGATAATGAACTATGTTTGTCTCAAAGGTGGGGTTATGGACCATCATCTCTAACTTAAATTAAATATCTTATCGTAGCTTTTTGCTTATTTGACATATAACAATAATATCGAAGTCTAAATCCAAAAAAATTGAAGTTGGCTACATGCACCAATTGATCAGTTTCGGACTTTTAGTGATCGTCCACATAGATTCTTCTTTTCCATTAATTTGATTTTTTACCATCTCAACCTATAAATGTAATATGCATTTCCACTTTCGCCCTTTTCTCCCTCTTTTGAAATCCTCCAAATTTCAACATTCATCTTCATTCGTGGTTCACTAACACTCTGTCTTAGCATATTCCGAAACCATCACAAAACATATGCTTATATTACCATGCTTGCATCTTTAGGAAATACAATAGTCAATAGATCATACCAATAGATTCATGTAAGTACTTCACTTATGCTTAAACTCATTAACCAAAAACAATATCTTTCCATATATATTAAACCAGAAAGTTGAGCTTCCTGATATTCAGATGCTAAAAATTACACAATTCCCTTGTCAGGCT
Organism: Amaranthus tricolor; assembly: GCF_026212465.1. Classification (NCBI taxonomy): domain Eukaryota; kingdom Viridiplantae; phylum Streptophyta; class Magnoliopsida; order Caryophyllales; family Amaranthaceae; genus Amaranthus; species Amaranthus tricolor. The sequence goes on from NC_080059.1 coordinate 3,918,492, forward strand.
CAGCAAGTTCCAGACACCCTACAGGATCTATGTCTATTTTCTTAGCATTGTCACTACTACCTTTATACTTGTACCATTTAGCACAACAAAGGAAATATACAAAATTAATGCTACATAACACAGCTATCAAGTAGTAGAAATTATCCAATCTACCTTTGTTAAGATCCTCGGCTAACCAATCGCCTGATGTTGCTTTCTTTGTCGTCTTATGAACTATAGAGATCAAAAAGCTGCTCACATAGCTCGACATTCCGATGCCTAAAAAGAAAATAGATCCAGCAATGCTCCTCATGTTCTCGGGAAACTGCTTGTAGTAAAACTCGACTTGACCTATCGCCATAAATGCCTCACCGAGTCCTGCTAAACCTAGAGGAAATACGAGCCAGAAACTCGACATAGAAGAGATTTCTCCTCTTCTTGCCAAAATCCCTAGTGTTGGTTTTGTAAGTGCTAGATCTCTCCTACGACTTTCTACTAACCCTGCAGCCAACATGGTCAGTATCGAGAATACTAACCCGATTCCCATCCTTTGGAGTAATGTGATCCCGCCTTCTTTTCCTCTAAGTTTCTCGAGGAACGGGACTAATATCCGATCATAGATTGGAATCCAAAGGGTTAGGCTAATCATCATGAAAACAATGTAGGATGCAGCTGGAATTTCAAATTTCGATTTCCCAAGGTGTCTATTAGATTGAAGTGCTTGGAAAATGACATATGTGTGCATTTGTACTACAGGAACATGATATATTATGCCTGATACCCATATTGGTAAAACTCTTAGTATGCACTTAACTTCTTCTACCTGCTGTATAGAGCAGAGTTTCCAGGGATTTACTGCTGATCCATCTGGTTTGATTTGGTCATCAGCAGCTATAATTGCAGCTTTATCCAGACATCTGAAAAGATTTCAGTACACATTCTATGGTTAGTTATGTATTTGATTCACCCAAATAGTAACTATTTATCAATTCAGGAAAAATTTCTTTTTCTTTGATGATTGAAGACTTAAAAGATGTGTTATATACTCTATGACGCCTCTTCAGAGCCATTTGTGTTAGAATTGTGACAATATCACATATCCTTATTATACCTGACGTTACATATTGTACTTGAAATGAAAGACAAATGAGAATCGAATTTATGTTGGCTCTTTGACATGATATCAAAGCCAACAACAAGAGGTCATGGGTTCGAATCTCAACCACTTCTCATTCAAAGTGGAATATTTAGCGTCAGGTATACGAGGAGGGCATGTGCTGCATCCACACTTCTAGCCCTAAAGACTTTCATGGAGGGGGTGTCTTAGAATATTTAGCATATCGTAGGGCCTTAACCATCAGCTTAAACTTTTAGTTAATTAAGTTGGTTCATTGATTCAAAAGTTAGAGGGCATGTACCTGAACTGATTAGTGTGAGGCAATTTTGAATTGGCAGAATTAGGAGGTAAATAAGTGAGCAAAGAACCCAACTGAGAATCTGGTTGCTTCAGTTTACATTTTCTAAGTGCAGCAACTATCACCTGAACCAAACTCAATAAGGGGCCACCTTGGGGCTTAACCCTCACATAAATCTTAGTACCCATGAAAAACAGTACACAAGAAAGCATCATAAGAGCAGCCGGAATCGCTAACCCGATGCTCCAACTCACATTGGATTGCACATAAACTATGAGTGTCAGAGACACAATTTGTGCAAAAGTGTAAGTGAAGAAGTACCAATTAAAGAAACTGTTGATCCCTCTTTTTCCTGATTCTGTATTTGGGTTAAACTGATCAGCCCCGAAGGCCAAGTTACACGGTCGTATACCCGCTGCACCGACTATCATTAGTCCTAACCCCAATAGCAGGAAACTCATCTGTCCTGTTGAAGGTCCATTGCAGCCTCTTTCTTCATCCCCACAAGGGAGAGGGTGAAGTTTCTTTATTACTGATGTTAGGTCTATCATTAGCAATCCCTGAATCATACAAAAAGAAAGATATTGTTTAGAGTCAGCGGAGAATCTGGGCCCGAGTCTTCCTCTAGGCCATGATGAATGTTAAGTTATGTAGCATATAACATAGAACAATTATTGTCGAACGGGTTGCATACGAGTATTCGGCCAACCCTATGGCTCATACTAGTATTGCAATGTTTATAGTATTCTTTAGACATCTTTTTATAAGTGTGAATTTTGCATTGCAATGTCAATATGCACAATTTTACAGGCATTTTAAATGTGTTAAAAGTACGGAACACCAAAAAAATTTCTATGGCACATTAATTAAAGCCTTCAAGAATTTTAAGCCTTGTTTGAAATCGTCTTTCTATAAGATGGAGCCATACAATCAACCTATATATATAATACAGTCAGTCTCTTGAGAGACCGTCTTCTTGAGACACACCTCTCAGGCCCAGACCATTAGAGTTTAATGCCTACTCTTATTCTATATTTTACATTATGGGCCGATCCAATCAGAGATGGTCTCTCATAAGAATTTGTGTATAAGATTGTAAGTGGTCAACTTAAGGTTTATTAAGTGATCACTTTCCAACTATAAAAATTAATCACGTTAAGGTTGTGATTGATCACTTTAAGATCGTAAGTCACCACTTTAAAATTGCAAGTGATCATTTTAAGATTATAAGCAATCACTTTATGATCATAAAAAATAATTAATTATATAATTGGTCAATTTAACATTATAAACGATCACTTTAATGTTATAAGTACTCACTTTAAAATTATAACCGTATATTGGACCAATCTAATAAAACCGTCTCATTTGAAAATTTGTGTTGAATAAAAAAATGAGCTTTGAATTCAAAATTGATATTTAAATAAGTACAAAATCACATCCATAATAATTTAGTACCAAATACAAATAATGTGATGGGCAGATTGGTAATTTTGGTGTGTGTTTTTTTATTTTTTTTTTTTCAATTATAGATCTAACGACCGGTGTATCACCAACAATAGTGTGCAAGCAATGCCAAATCCTTCCATCCAATATATTAGAGTCGGTATCAAAGATCATGTATAATTATTTTTTATTTGGCCCAATCTATTAAAGTATTTAACTAGAATTAAGAAAATTAACTTTAATGATTGTTCATATATATATATATATATATATAATTATTAATATTTATCTATTGACATAAGTTATTGCAAATTCGATTTTTCATAAATTTTGATATTTTTATTATCTAGATGATCATTTCAATCTATTTTTTTTCTGAATTTGTTAAAGCTTCAACTTTACTTTTTAAGTCACGGATTAATAATTAAATCTTTATTCAACAGATTAACCAAATTAAAACAAAACAAAAGAAAATCGGGCTAAATGGAAAAGCCTAGACCAAACTAAAATTCTCTATGTACCCTATTATTGCATAGGAGTATACTACCATGCATTTATTATTTATAAAGCAACAAAGTTCAAATTCATTTAATGAACATGGGCACATGTAGTAAAAAGACAAGCATATATTGTCACAACTCAAAAGCAACAAGAACCACAAGATATGATATACCAACCATAGATTGAAGATAGAGTATGGAATTGGAAGGTAAGGTTTAGAAAGTACCAAAAAGGAGGCAATAGAGGCAAATCCCAAGGTAGTATAACGGCCAAAGTAAGTGTCGGACATAAAAGCTCCTAAAAGAGTAGCAAAATTTGTTGTTCCATTAAACACTGTGATCAATGTTGTTGCTGTTATTGTCTTCATGTTAAACACCGTTGTTAAGTACACTAACAGATTTGATAATGTTCCAATTGCTCCTAGCTTCTCAAATGTTTCATTTCCTGTTATTTCATCAACATATTAACATCAGGCGTCATAGAGTATATAAGATGTTATGGGATTTCAGCCATTAACCATCAACTATCAGTTTAAGCTTAATTGTATAAGTATATAACATATTCTGATACCTCAACCATTAACTTAAATTTTTAGTTGAATTAGTTCCTTAACATGGTATCAGTGCCAGCGTCACAAAAGGTCACAAGTTTCAATCTCAACCTTCTCTTATTTAAAGTGGAATATTCAGCGCTAGATATAAGAAGCGTCTATATTGCATCCACACTTTTATCCTAAAGGGCTCTCGCGTAAAGAATGTATTAGAGTATATAACATGTCTTGTAACTTCAACCATCAGCTTAAGCTTTTGATTGAGTTGGTCGACAATTAAACAAACGAGGAAGTTAAGAAGAAGAAGATACTAAAAATAGAAGTTCTTACCTATGATAAAAGGCATGGCTTTGATGCCTCTATAGTTGATTTTTGGCTTCTCATCGTCTACAACTTTCTTGGTAGTATCTGCCATAGTTTCTATGAAGAATGATTGTAGTTAAGGGTAAGGGTTTCTATCAAGGATCTCGCAATTATGTTGCTATTGATACTATTGCTTCCACTATTTATAGTAGTTTGGATGAACTATTCAATGTTTCAAATATAGTGCCTTGTTTAATCATTGAAGAATTGCCTTGACAATATACGTTTACCCACCTTGACTTCCTTGCTTGCATCCAGGAATATATTATTATTTGAAAAAAGATAAATACTCTTTCAACTTAAAATATATTCTTATTTGATTAAAATAATAGACTCATAAATAAATTATAAAAGGAAATATAGTCTTTTAGAAGGTGCTTGTAGTATAATCTATACTATATACTCTTGTGTTTTTTTCGCTAGGCTACGGTGCAATAGTTATTCTTTATTGAGACCTCTAACGATAAAGCCGTTTTAAATGAAAATTTATAGTGCTAATTAGATTTTTTTTAGTTGTATAAATTTGTAGCTGTTGTTGATAATGATCTCAATTTTTTTCTAATTTTATATACAATTTATTTTATCTCTTTATTTCGCATGTACGCTTTTTTACCAAATAATTTTTGAAAAAATTGTCAAAAATAATCCAATATTTCACTCATTCGTCGTGAGTAAAACCACCTTTAGATTATTTTTTGATAATCCTACCTTTTGTATGTTTTTTCTCCTAGCATACACAATGTCTTATAACCATCATAACCCCAGCCCTTGAATCCCCACAACCCCACCCCTCCTCTCACCCACATAGTATGCGGGGAGCAAATAAACATTAAAGATAAAATTATTAGAAAATAATCAATAGTTGGAATTATTCACAGCGGTTAAGTAAACGGTTGAATTATTTTTGACAATTTTTCTATAATTTTTTATCTTATCTTTTTACTGATACTTAAGTAATTTTATTTTATTATATAGAAAAATCATTGGAACTCAAATTATTTCATAGAAATAGTACAAATATATTCCTTTGTCTCACACATTTCTACAATAACTTTTTTATATGAGAGCTTTTATTTCTCGTCAATTATAACGATTTTAACAAGACAGATGGAGTAAGCCTATAGAATAACGTTGGTAATTGATGCATTTGACGAAGAAATTGTTATAATTTATAATATATCTTAGGACTTCTGACCAACTTAATATATCCTTGACATAGTATCAAAAGTCAACATAACAAGAGGTCATAAATTCGAATCTCTCACCCATATCATTTAAGTGGAGTATATTGTGCCAGATATGGGAGAACTCGTGTTGCATCCACAATACTTCTGTCCCAATGGGCTACTCTAATGGGAGACCTAAAAATAAAGAATCCATATTCATAATTTGTATTTAAAATAAGCTATTTACCCATTTATAAAACTTGTCTCAACTCAAAAGCCTCACCATTATCTTATGTCATAATAATTTAAATAAATTTAAACAACTGCATGTTCATTAAGCCAAAAATTGAGAAAAAAATTAGGCACCTAGTGACATTTTGTCATCTCTCCGGCATTAAATTGGGTAGTATGTGCTCACATTCGTTCACACAAAAAATTTATGGGTGAAAATGATAGTAGGAGTGTAGAACTAAAGTGGTCACCCTGCCGACCGCTCAGCAGCAGCTGTTTATCTGCTGTATATCACCCCCCCAAACATACTCCCTCTATCTCATATAATATGAATCAAATATAAATTTAAAAAAAAAAAATAGATAATGGTAATAAATAGAAAGAAAGAATGAATTGTATGGACAAAAATAAAAGAGATTTAAAATGTATAGATGAGATTAAAAAGAAATGGTGGGCCTATTAGTCTAAAAATAAAAATGATAGAAATTAACTGGGACAAATTAAAATGGAAAATACTGCAAACTATTTGGGACAAAGGAGTAAATATCTATAAATAACTAGCTTTAATTAATGAAAAATCAAACTATTTTAATTAATAAAAAATAGAGTTAATCACTTTGTAATACTAAGACTTTGACATGATCATATGTCCCTTCTTCTTCGCACAACACGCCGGTATTGTCTTTCTTAGTATGCTCCATGCATGGCTCCTTAATTCTAAGGATTAATTAAATATGTTACTGCTAATTTTTAATTAATTAATTAATTATGTTTAACGAATGAAACATGCAACTCCTCCTGCATGGATAAGAATTTTGAAGAATAATACAAATATATAATAATTACTCCTAAATGGATATGAAGTATATTTTACTGCCAAGTCTAAACCTAATTAAATATTACTCCTAAAGTCTCCTATCAACCTATGTCGTACAACGGTAAATTATTCCAACTAGTATTAAATGCATAATATTTCCAATGATATATAGTATGATTTTTTAGTTTAGATACAGAAGTTTAAACTTAATTTAACATAGATGACTTTGTTTTTATGTTTATATTAATATAGTTAAAAATCTTATTTTTTTTTACAGATAGATTAATAAACATTAAAAATAAATTTTTTTTAACAATTATAAATAATCAAATTGCTTTTAACAATTATAACAATTATAATTTTTTTTTTAACAATGATTGATGGAAGGAACTAAAATATTTAAAGTATAAATTAAGTTATAAATGAAGGTTGCAAAAAGAGGCTAACTCAATCTTAATTTCTAATTATATGATAGGAGTACATGGTATAAGATGGTGTGTACTTATTTACCATTCTTATATTATCAGCTAAATCTTAAAAAGTTAGATCTTGAGTCTTAGTTGGTATGATGATTTTGACTCGTCCATGAATTTAGAATTCTATAGAATCTCTAAATTCCACCCTAATAATTTAAATAAGAATTTTTTAAAAAATCTAATGATTTTTGATTAGAATTGAGTCTAATAATCAAATTGGTCTGAATTTTAAATTTAATACCAAATCATATACATATTTTAAATTTAGTTACATTTTAATTTTGTAAAAATTTTGAAAAAAAAAGTAAGATCGCCTTAAAACTCTTATTAGATTCAATAGATATGATTCATAGTTTAAATTGTTTAGATCCATGAAACTAATTATTATGTGTCCAAATCTACTAAAACTAAATGATTTTGGATATGAATGAGTTTGATTAGGACCGACATAAAAGTAGAAGGGATTATGAAAATCTCTACAACTTAGACACCACATATGCTAGGGCCTAAGACCTTAGGAGCTAGATTCTACCTAGTTTGCATCCTCCTACAAACTAAATGGTGAAACAATTTAGTGGGCCCTCTTTATTGCTTTTTTATTACACAACACAAACATCACATATGATAGATATGCATTGCATTGAGGTTTTCATATGTGTGATCGAGTTCAGAACATGTGTTTTGGATCATTTTAAAATTTATATTTTGTATTTATATTAGATTTATATAATTAGTATTAATTTTAAAGTCAAATTAAATATTTAATTATAACATATAAATATTAGATCGTTAAATCTGTCTTAAATTTCTTCACAATTGAATATTTTTTTTATAATATAGTTTGGTATATATTTTTTGATTACAAAAGTTGAAAAGATATGGTCCCTCAATTTGTGTTAGCCTTTGAATGTGCAAACGCATTTAAGTTAACATTATCATCTTTATATTTGCCATTTAGTAGTATCAATGATGATCTATCTATCTCTTTAGGTCCCCACGTTATGTGTGGATATAGTAAAATTATTAGTGCACTTCTTTCCATATTCCTTGGTACTAAAATGGAACACTAAGAATTTAATAAGCCAGTCTAATAAAAGTAATATAAACTTCGTCTCATCGTGTTCATTGGTAGTAAATAGTGTTTATTGATAGTAAATAATGATCGTGTTTATTGGTAGTAAATAGTGATAATGATAATAGTTTTTTGTGTAAATTTTAATTAAATGTATAGTGTCAATCTCATGGTGATGAAATCAAACTTAGATCATAAAAATTCTTTTGTTTACAATTTTTCATTATCATATAATACTATATCTTCAAATATTAACGCGTTAAAATAAATTCTGTGAACATAATGTAACAATATACTCCCTCCTATTCATCTTAGGTGTCTCATTTACTTTTGAGACACTATTCATCTATCACTCTTACATTGCATTTTATTATTAATCTATAAGTTAAAACATAGTCATGTGGGATCTTGTTTGATTCATTTTGATGTAAAGATTATTAATATCAACTTTTTATAATTTTTAATTATACATAACTCGATATATTAAGGATTGAATAAGTGCATTGGATAGAATACATAAAGTAAATATGACACTTAAGATGAATAGGAAGGAATATTAAAGTAAAACAAACATGAGAATCAAATTTATCAAAAAATTTCCTAATAAAATTATACTAATTTTCCATTATAATCATTAATTATTGTGGCAACTTAATAGTGACAACCAAAATTAGATGTAAAAGTCATTGATCAAAAGGATTTGTAGTAAACTAGTGATCTAGTATTTCAATTAATAATTTATTTATCAAGCACTAAGAACCTTAAAGTTGAATATGTTTGATATTTCATATGCTACAATAATTTGATTGTTGATTTTAGTCCACCTTTGAAATGGATAAGAACAACTAGAATTCCATCCATATTAATTTTGGAGGACATTTGGCAATCTCTAATTTTCATAATCAAGTTATTTGAGTGACTATAGTAATTATGTCCCAAACTTTTAATTGTTATCTTGCCTCTTTCTGCCTATGTAATTTCACAAAAATTTGAACGAGATCGTCTCATTATAATATTTTAATTTTTTTAACATTTATCAATTTGACCTTAAATGTATTAATTTTGAAAATTGATACCTTTAAGGTCAAAATTAATACCTTTAAGATTAAAATTAAAAAAATACCCAGAAAATAAAAAAAATGCTCAGTTTATTGCACGCGAATTGGACTGGCCCAAATTAACAATTTCATTATGAGGCCGTATAATCCAAGACCAGCTGATGTTATTTTGCTTTTATATTTAACTTTTTTTTTAACGGTTCAATTCTAGTCCACCTTATTTTATATGTTGCAGGTAACTTCTCTTATGTTATCTTGGTGTTATCCTTTTTTCATTTTGTAGGGCTTTAACTATCTGGAAATTTTATTTACACATTTCTCATGTCTTCTCCCTCAAGAAAGTACAAATATAATCAGTCCGTTACCTCTTCTCTGACCCAGACTTTAAATGGAACATTAGGCACATTATCATGACATAACCAATTTTTATATTCATTATGCAAACTTTCAGAGTATATGGAATATGAACTTTTTTTATGGATATTGTTAATTGGTTATAACAAGAACTACTGGACCCAAAAATGCATCGACACAAAGTTAACTTGATTCAAAAAATAACTAGATTAAAAATAGTTCAATTCAACCCGAAGCTCAACCTATTAACAGTTTTACATGTCGATCCCGGAGCAATAGTCTAATTAAAAGGAACAAAGGAATACTGTACTCTAAAACAAATATAAAACTTAAATATAAATAGAAAGTTATGAATGTTAAATTTAGTACAATTTTGATATAATGGTGTTTCGTTATAGGCTGTTAGCTTTTTTTAGTTGGCTTATTTGACCAGTTGAAATATTGGTTGTTTTTATTGGTTTTTAAATTAGTTGAAAAAACTAGCTGTTTATGGAGATAATTGGTAAATTTAAGTAATGGTTGTTTGTTGTTTATTAGAGAAAAATAGACTAATAAGCCAAAAGTTAACCAAAAAAGATAGCTGGAGCGAACTTTTTCATTTTGGCTTAAAAATCAGCTTTTCAGCTACTTTAAAAGTCATTACCAATGACTTTTTTGACTATTTGATAACCAACAAATCAAAAACCAAAAGCCAATAAAAAAAATTACCCAGAAAACTAAGAAGCAAGCACCCCATACTTATTTCACATGTAAAAGAGCCTACTGTTTTTTCTATAGTCTATTACTGATGGGGTGAATAATGATATTAGACCAATTTAAGTTATGAATGTTAACATAATGGCATTTTTTTTCATTTAATATGATCACCCCCTAATCCCAATTCCCAAGTCCTGAATCTATACATAATTGAGAACTAAACTTTTTGTATATTCCTTTTCTTTTGAATGTTTACAAGCTATAAATATGATCATCAAACTAGAGCTATATCAGATTTCTTCTCTTGATCACTTCCTTCTGAAGAAACCCTAACAGTTTCTCTATACCTATACCACTTTGCACACACCACAAAATACAAAAAATTAACCAATTGCACAGCACCAATCAGATAATAAAAGTAGTCAAGTCTTCCCTTATTCAAATCATCTTTCAACCAACTTCCTTTCCTTGATCCTGTACTCATCTTCCCAACAATTGTCTGTAGGAAGCTGCTCAAATAACTTGACAATGCAAGCCCACAAAACAAGAACGCGCCCCCAATGCTTCGCATATTCTCAGGGAATTGCTTATAGTAAAACTCGACCAAACCGATCATAGCAAAAGCTTCCGATAACCCTGATACCGACAAAGGCAGAACCAACCACATCGCGGACAGTGAAGAGATGACTCCCCTTTTGGGATCAATCCCTAAATTAGGCTTACTTAATGCCTGAACTCTTCTTCTGTTTTCAACAAACCCAGATAGTATAAGTGAGATCACAATGAGAACCAAGCCTATACCTATTTTTTGTAGGACAGTAATCCCATTTTCTGTTCCTGTTATTTTCCTGAGTTTTGGGACTATGATTCTGTCATAGATAGGAATCCAAATTGTCATGGCTAACATTGGGAATATGGCATAGGATGCGGCTGGGACTTGGAAATGGTTTACTCCTAGGCTTCGGTTGGATTGTAAGGCTTGGAAAACAGTGTAGTTGTTTATGTTAACTATGGAAACATAGTATATGATGCCTGAAACCCAGATAGGTAATACTCTGATCACACATTTTACTTGTTCTACTTGTTGAATGGAGCATAGTTTCCATGGGTTTGTTGATGATCCATCTGGGTTGGTTTTGTCTTCACTGGTTATGATTGCTGCTTTGTCAAGACATCTGAAACAAGAAATAATCGGTTTAAAGATGTGTCATATGATTAACTAATTCCCATGCGAGTTACAAATTGAAAAAAGCGAGTATGGTCGGTTTTGGATTATTTTTTTGGTCATTTTAAGCAAATTGTAAATTTGAAAAGTTATATGTAACACTGGTTCGTTTAAAACATAGTTTTTATAGTTGACTAATATAAGGACTAATTCTAACGTCAGGGACTATGTTATAAGGACTAATTAAATACCACAAAATCAAGTAAATTTGACTGTTTCAAATATAAAAAATTAAAATTTGAGATCTACAGTTCAATTCATGATGTTGTAATATTTTTTTACTATTTATTTAACATAATTTTTTACCGTCCATACACTTCCTCAACACTTATCCACATCTTTACATCCTCCCAAACACTACAAACGTCTCATTGTTTAAAAACAAAAACTTAAACTTTCAATTGTTTTTATATAACTATTTTGCTGTAACATCCGTCATTTGACTATATTTTTTGTTGGGTATCAGTTATTTGATTATAATGTTTTAGTAGTGTAGCGACTATTTGCCTCCCAAATTAAAATTTCTAGCTTCGCGGCTAATCAAATACATGATTAAAGTAACAAGTCAAGATCTAATAGTACCTGAATTGATGAGTATGAGAAAGCATAGAGTTGATAGACCCATCAGGAACATAATCAAACAAGGAAACTGAAGGCTTTTCCGGAAACTCTAACCGCCTTTTCTTAACAGCAGTGACTAAAACCTGCAACACACTAGCTAAGGGACTACCTTGGGGCTTAACAATAACATAAATCTTAGTCCCTGAGAAGAACAAAACACTTGATAGAAACATGAAAAATGCAGGTATTGCAAGGCCTATTCCCCAACTCACATCAGTCTGTATGTATACAACTACAGTCACTGATATCATCACTGCGAATGTAAATGTGAAGTAATACCAATTGAAGAAGCTGTTGATCCCTCGTTTACCCGATTTGGTTTCTGGGTCAAATTGATCTGCTCCAAATGCTAAATTACATGGCCTAATACCCCCTGCTCCTATGATTAGAAATACTAATCCTCCCAGTAGAAATGTAAGTTGCCCTGTTGTGGGTCCTATGCAATTTTCTGCAGTGTTTCCTGCAGCTTCACAGTTTGGTGGGTGCAATCCTGGTATTACTGCTGTCAGTGTGAGGATTAACAATCCCTGCAATCAAAAAAATCAAAAAGAATTAAAAAAAAAAAAAAAAAACTAAGGGAAAGTGCCAACATGTGAAAAATGATGTTGTAGAAAAACTTTTTAAAGTATGTGTCAAAATGTGTCATGGGCTTAAAATAAGGAGGAGAAGAGCTAATCTGAATACAAGTCTACAACTACAAGCTCAAAGGAGATTCATCATTAAAACAAATTGTAATAATATGATTATACATTTTAAGGCCCGTTTGGTAGGGTAATAAACGGTGGTAATGGAAATGAAAAACAAGTGTAATTTTGGTTGAAAATCTCCTGGCTACTTTAATGGTTATGCTTCTTCAACTTCAATCATCTCATTTTCTTCATAAAATGCATTCCATTGCATTGTCATCGGGAGGGATGGTGTTAGGTGGTAATGGAAATTTGTAAACAAAAAAACTTTTTTGTGATCTAAGTTTCATCACCATGAAAATAATATAAAACTTTTAGTGAAATTTTACACTATAAAATATTTCCATTATCATTATTAATACCACTAATCAAACTGACTGTTAAATTTATAAAATGATATATTCTGTGCTAGTAATAAACACTTCAAGAATTAACTTCACATTTCTATCAGGAGAAAATTCGTAGTTAAATAAAATGGTAATTTTATATTTATGGAATTGTGGTTAAGAAAAATTCCATATAGCGAAGAGGGATAGTGGGAATTAAACTTATGTACGGTGAGAATTAAATTTTTATTATATAGGTCAAAAGAAAAATCTTTAACTACAAATTCAACTCATGATTTTTCTAAATAAAATGTTTATTAATCATATCGCTAAAAACTTGTTTGATAAATAGTTTTTAATCCAACTGAAAAGTTAGCTTAAGCTAAAATAGAAATCCTATTTTGAGTAACAACTTTTATCGGCTTCTTGTTCCAATTTTCCTCTAATACTTCTAAACAACAACAGTCAATAACAAGTTTTATAAGTATTTCCAATGATAATTTCCTTATGTAGCCAATAACAATACTATAAAAACGACCAATACTATCATCTAATGAAACAAGACAATAAACCAATTGATAGATAATTGCCAATCGCACCTTCAACTTTTCTTCAACTCTTTTGTAAGGATGAACGGCAGTAATATTTTATGACATGATTTTAAAATAGCGACGTTCTAGCTATAATGAAAATACCCCTTGCTAAAAAAACTAAACTCATTCATCTCTTAAAAATTGATCATCAAAGAAACATTTTGTTGATACATCAAAAATTTGAATAAGAATGAGAATTGGGACTTGTCGTGATTGAAACATTCACCGCTTCCTTTAAATAAGATCATAATAAGTTTGATTTTCGATCTTGTCTATCCTGGTTCTATTATGTACTTGAGAAAATTGAATAAGAGTAGAGTAAATGAATAGCTTACCACAAAAGAGGCAACACTAGCAAAGCCCAAGGTTTTGTAACGTCCAAAATAAGTGTCACATAGAAAAGCACCAAGAAGGGTTGCTAAATTGGCTGATCCATTAAAGATGTTAACAACATTTGTAGCTGTCATGCTTTTCATGTTGAACACTGTCGTTAGATAAACCAATAGATTCTGTTGTGTTCCTATTGTTCCTAGCTTTTCAAATGTCTCATTTCCTGCACATTTAATATCAATAATTAAGGTAACCTATATGCGTATTACATCTACTTTTTCTACTTCCTTTAAAAACAATTAATTTTCTTAATTTTATTTTTTATAGATGTTATTGTTAATTCATTACAATTAACATTAAATATAATCCAATAAATTAGAAAATAAAGTCGTCTGAAATAAGTATCCAACAACACATAATTACGTTTCTTTTAAATTTGTTTTCTTTTATTTTTGAAGACTTGTTTTTAATCATTATGTTTCTAAGAATTTTGACTAATTATTTATTTATTATATATATCATATAACTTTGAAAATCAATTAACCAAATAACAAAAAAACTATAGTATAGCGAACATACACTAATTTTTTTCGTAACAGCCCTATCCTAGTCCATCTTAATTTGTGTGTTTTGCAAGTTAATTTTCCTGCGATATCTTGGTGCTACTCATAACTCGTTTCGCAGGGCTCCTACTACTTGGGTTTTTTTTTGTGCACATCTCTCCTGCCCTTGCTCTCGAGGGAGGTACGCGTATAATCTGTCCCTATCTCTCTCACTCCAGACCTTGACTTTGTATGCACAGATGACCATGACTATGACCTACAGCTAATAAGAATTGCATATTGGTTTCATTTGAAGAGCTACGAGCATTAGTTGTATACAAACAACTTAAGGTTTTTTATCCTATGATTTTCGAAATTATGAGGGAAACGGTTTTGATTGTCTATCCACAATAACTAACATTTTCTTAAAGAAAAAGCTTATGAATATTAGTTCATTAATAAAAAATGACAAAATTAAAGTTGAAACAGATAAAGTATATATATATATATATATATATATATATATATATATATATATATATATATATATATATATATATATATATATATATAATAGAAGCAAATAATAAAGGATACCTATAATAAAAGGCATGGCCTTCACACCCCTATACTCTATCTTCTCTTTTTTAGTTTCCATTCCTGAATTCTTGTGAATCTCCATGTCCTTTACAAGATTAGAAAATGTTTATAATTGAGTTTTGGTATTTAGAGTATGAGATAACGTTTAGGAAATCATTGAGTAGTAGTAGTCGGTTTAAATAGGTGCTAAAACTTGTCTTTTTGCATCAGGTCGTCGTGGAGTGTATGTTATGATTTGAGTAGTAGTAGTCGCCAACTGGGACTTGTTTCATGTACTGGTCCACCATGGAAATCATTGATTACATTAGCATAACCAATAATATCTGCTTTTTATACAAACCTAATAATTCATTGGAAAAAACATGATACAATATGATTAGGCTATAGATGTACTTCTAATACTCTCTTTGTTTCTTTTCAAACGTCTCGTTTACTTTATGCACGTTTGTCAAGACACTAATTTAATATTTAATACCTCTAATTGTACATAATTAAAAATTATAAAAATAAATGTTAATACATTGTTGGTGTGTAAATTTTAAATTAACCGCAAGTGCACGGTGTATATGTAGCTATACGGATCGAACTCAGGAAAGTGAGTTAACAAATTCGTTCAGTTTATAACTACGAGATACGAACAAACAATATAATCGATTTGAAAATCTAACACTACTATGAACAAAAATCAAAATGATGCAAATGAAACTAATAAATAAAGCTAAGATAATACTATGATATCAGAAATCATTTAATTCTAAAATGGGAGTCAATTACTCTCATAATTGTATGAAATTGAGTCTTTGGCATAATTAAACGTGATCTAATTAATCTCATGATCAATATCGGTTTAAGACCTTACTAGTATTAATCCTCAAACTTCCGTTTTATTGGTTAAACTAATAGGAATTTAACTTAAATATACCTCAATCCTAAACTAATCCTAATCTCAAACTTCCGTTTTATTGAAAAGGTTAATAAACATGTTTAAACTAAGACTCATTAAGCATAGGTTTAATCATAGACCCAAATTTCACACAATTAATCGATCAAATATCATTCTATGCTTCGAATTAGGGTCAATCCCTTAATCCTAGAAGGAAAATCTACTCACTAAACATAATAACTAACATGAAATTAACAATAAGCAAAACCCTGATTAAGATGATGAACATGATGAAAATAATGAATAAAAGACAATTTAATGAATAATTAAAGGACAAGATAGAGAAACTTACAAATTGGAACATAAACAAACTATAGATTGCATAAATAATTGAAAGTTGCAATGCAAAAACAAAAAACTAAGCTTAATAAACTAAAAACTGAAAACTAGAGCTTTAGGGCTTCTAGGGCACTAAAAGCACAAAAAAAATAAAGTTAACTAATGCATATTTATATTCTAAGGTTACGTGGGGAACAATCTCCCCAAAAATAACTAATTTCTAATAATAAAATAAAGCTAAAATAAATAAAACCACTAAAATAGTGAAAGAAAACCGTTAGTGCGTGCATATCAACAATTGGAGACGAGTCGTGGCTTCAGACGATGACTCGTTGCTTTGCTTCTGACTGGCGAACTTTAAATAGCTGTCGTTTCTCGTTCGATTGTCGGAATTAGACACATAATGTACCGTTGGAAAGCTTTTGAAGTCTATTTTCCAATGCCGCAAACTTTGTATTAATGCGATCTTTTTATCAAAAGTTATAGCCAAAAAAGTGAGCATGTATCAAATTTCACCTCAAAACTTTTGTATTTTAAGCACTTTTCAACTCTTTTGCCCATCTTCATTATAAAACATCTTCGAATGAGCAATAATATCCTTAGTAAACTCCATCATCATTAAAACCATAAGAATTATGCTTAAAACGATCAAAATCGCTCAAAATTAGCATGAATAACCAAAATGGGTAAAGTAGTATAAATCTTCAAAATAAGCACGAAATTACTAACAACGACCATCATTAAGGAGTATAAAATGATATAAATAAGTGCAAATAATTGCACTTATCAATTGTATGTTGTGATGAATCTAACAAGATCCCATTTGACTATGTTTAAATTTATAGATTAAGAATACATTACAAATTAAGAATGGTTAATAAATAGTACTCAAAAAGCAAATAAGACGTTTGAAAAGAAGCAGAGGAATTATATAATTTATACTCTCTTTGTCTCGATCAATTATGAGTAAAGAGAACCATTGTGATTTTAAGAAAAAAGAGTCACTACAACAAATTTAACTTTTTGCAACATTGAATTTAGTGGCATTAGAAAAATATCATTGATTTATATTAGTGTAATAATTGATGGTTTTTATTTTAAATTTCACTATAATGTCCTTTATGAGAAATGTTTCTAGATCTTATATCGCGAAAAACCTTAATATGATTTTTTATTATGCTACTAAAGGGTCTAATAAATGTCACTAAATCCACTATAGTATACTATTAAAAATTTGAAGTAGTGACATTTAAATTAAATATCGCTAAATATATTCGACTAAAAGCAAATTATGTTGTAGTGAGTTAAAATGTATGAATGAGATTCGGATTAAAAGAAAGTGGTGGATCATTGTTCAAAAAATAATGCAAAATGAGTGGAACGAAACAAAATTACAATTAATACAAAATAAATACGACGAACAGATATAAATATTTGAATTAGAAGAATGAATACCATACATTTGATTTTCCATACTTTTATATAGAGCAGGGTCAAGAGAACTCACTATGCATGAGATCAATCTCGTAATAAAAAATTGACAATTTAACAAAAAAAAAATCGCATTTGGTCATATTCATGTTTCAAAATGTTTGATAATTTATAAAACTCGTGATCCGAGCATTTTGATTAATCGGTATTTTTTAGTATACAACTTGTATTATCTGATTTGTATGATTTAATTTGGATGTGAAGTGCGAGTGAAGTGATGGAATGGTTTACCATTCTATTTATTATTGTTTTTTTTTACTTATATACAGTAGAATAAGGGAAGAGAATAATCCAATAATAATTGAATTTCAAACCATTTTCAAAACGTGGTATGTTTAACTGAGACAAGATCGTACTTTCGAACGGGTTACCATGGATTACCAATAATAATCCAATAACGAGTAGTAATAAGATGAACAGACACGGCTTGGTTTTGGTTGGACAAAGTTAGAAGCCAGCACACCAAAAACATCCCATCCCATCATAATTTATTGTAAAACCCAAACACAAATTTTTACCGCCTTGAGAAAAGAATTAGACGAAAGACGGTAATTACAGAAAACCAATTTGGATTTATGAAGGGAAGATCAACTATCAAGGTAATTCATCTTTTGAGGAGACTGGTGGAAAAGTATAGGGAGCAAAAGAAGGATTTGCATCTGGTGTTCATTGACCTGGAGAAAGCGTACGATAACATACCACGAAGCATCGTTTGGGATAGCCTCAAGAATAGAGTTATTTCACGAAGGTACATTGAGTTAATACAAGACATGTATGACAGAGTATCGACTAACATACATACACCGGTGGATATGACAGAGTCCTTCCCAATTAAAGTGGGACTACATCAGGGATCAGCACTAAGTCCTTTCATTTTTACGGTCATGATGGAGGAAATCTCTAAATTCATCTGGGAGACTATACCATGGTGCATGCTTTTCGCCAATGATATGGTTTTGGTCGCAGAAATAAAGGAGGCTAATAGTAAATTGGAAGAGTAGAGGGAAGCTTTAGAGGGTAAGGGGTTGCGCATAAGCCTTACGAAGACAGAATACTTGCGATGCAATTTCAGTGGGACAAAATCGATAGGGGAGCCAGAGGTGACCATAGGGGGAGAAGTTGTTGCATGTACGTCCAAGTTCAAATATTTGGCATCGGTAATTTAGAGTAATGGGAAGATTGATGGAGACGTTACTAATCGTATACAAGTGGGTTGGCTTAAGTGGCGAACGGCAACCGGGGTGCTTTGTGACAAAAAGTTCCTGAGGAGATTAAAAGGTAAATTTTACCACGTTGCAATTAGGCCAACATTGTCGTATGGGACAGAATGTTGGCTCGTAAAGAAGGTTTTCGAACAGAAGATGGAAGTAACAGAAATGCGTATGCTGAGGTGGATGTGTGGTAATACTATGATGGATAGGATAAGAAAGCAGGAGTTCAGGGAGAAGTTAGGGGTTGCACCTCTTTCCGCAAAAATGCGGGAGAACAGGTTGAGATGGTGAAGGCATGCGCAGAGAAAGACACATGACGCCCCAGTAAGAAGAATCGAATGCATCATAGTGGAGGGCAAGAGAAGTCGAAGAAGACCTAGGAGAACGTGGGAGGAACAGATTAAAAGTGACATGCATGCACTTCACCTCCCCAAGGACCTGGCCAGAGATAGGGGCAGTTGGCGGCGCTTTATCCACGTCTTAGATTACTAAACCCGTCCCTTTTACCTATCGTTTGTTTTTTACCATTGCCTTTAATTATCGCTCTCTATCTCCTTCTTTACTTTTATCTTTATTTTTAGTTATTTGACATATACAACTTATTCTATTTGTAAGTTGTAGGTGTATATCTCTTTGAAGACCTTTCTCGAGCCGAGGGACTCTTTGACCGCACTTTCCTCTATGGGTATGAGTTGTCGTCTCTCTTCCCTCCCCAGACCCCGACCATAGTTTTCTATGAGCGGGAGACATTGGATAATGATGATGATGATGAAACATAAATTTTTGTATATATGAGGCGATCTCACCGTGAGACACACCTCATACATAATTAAATAGCCTTTATACAAATTATTAGTATATATTTTAAGGTAGTCTCACTGAGAAATAGTCTCTCACAAGAGTAGCTCAACCTAATTAAAAAAGTTGGAAAAATTAGCCGCGTTGATTATACAGTTTTAATACTTACTTACATGTTTGTTTATCCAATTCACTACTGGATTTTAGTATAATTATGTAAAATAATAAAGTTATTATAATGAAAATATAAGTATGTATTAAGCAAATAAAATAAAATTATACTTAATTATATTTTTCATTATACATGAAAAACAAGATCTTAAGACAATATTACTTGATGAATAGTAGATAAAATAAATTTATATAATATACTAATGAAAAAGCAATCTGTGACACGTGTACACACTACAACAAAAAAATGACTTTTTCTAATCTTATTAGGTTCTGTTTATAATAAAGATCTTTTGAATATTTGTTAGCCTATAATAAAAGATTTTTCTATGTACAATTAATATTATTGGTATTCAAATAATAATACCGTATATACTTAATTTTTTACCTTAAACTAATTAAGATACATATTAAATTTTAATTATTATTAGATAACACATTAATCATATCGATGAAAAAATTAATCTCATTGACGTATCGTTCATAAGTTATCAAAAAATATATTATCTTAATAAATTAAGACAATAAAATATTATCAAGACAATATTTGGTAATAAACTATTCATAGATAATCCATTCGGATTATTTTCTATTATTTTAATGAATATTTTAATTTAAATTATCAATTGAATGATCATTTGATGGATGATCATTTTTTAAACTTATTTTTAATATTATCATCATCAATTAATATTGTTTCAATATTAAATCGCACTTACTCTAAATATTGAGTTTTTATTAATATGTGATTATCCTATTGTTGACAAAATATAAAAAAACAAAACAAGCATATAAAATGGTAATATGTTTTAATAATCTAACTATAATTAATTTGAATCTTACTAAATTTTTTAATTGTTTTCAAATTAAATTAATTTATCGTTTATTACAATTTATAAATTTTATGATAATTTAAGTATATATAATATTAATAAGATTTTTTTGAAAAATATTTATAAATCGTGTCTGACACGAGAATCTATCCAGTTATAGAAATTAAAAAACAACAAATTAGTAGATGAATAAGCTTTTAAGCTTTTCCTTTTTTTCTTTATTATTGCTACTATATAGCTAATATAAAACCAATGTATTCTATTTGTAATAAAGATTTGATTTTCATCATTTATAAGATTTTTAGTTTTCCCTTTTATTTTGCCCATAAAAATTAATTATTATCCCTTTGAATAAAGAAAAATCTACAAAAGAAACTACTTTTTAATTATTTGTTATTGAAATTTATCAAAAACTATTTATTTATTTTTGATATACTATATTTTCTTATCAATGGGTCAAAGATTTAAAAATTATGTCATTATTCCAAAATAAGGAAAAAAATACTTGAATGCATAAATAGATAATTTACAACATAGATAAAATTGTGTAATGTTACAATTTAAAAATGTAAGTTTTAAATTTAAAAGCTATTTACTTTTACATAAAACTATTTATTGCGCAGTACCTAATTTAAATAAAAAAGATAATACCACCCACTAATTTTGGAACTAGTAGTAGACAAAGACTACGACCCACCTTTAAAATCAATAGAAAGTAAATTATCTAAATTGTTTTTTCCTCATAATATTAACTCAATGTTTAAGTCACAGTACTCGCTAATATCATTGCTCAATTTAATTAAACTGCTTATATACTCTTGAATCTTTAACTATTTTCCACCCATTTACCTAAAAACCTATCTTTAATGTTGATATGTTTAGTGTTAGCCCTGTTATATGAAAATACTATAAAATTAGAAAAACAAGATGAAATGTGGGCCGATTTGTTTAATGTATAT
Source organism: Amaranthus tricolor (assembly GCF_026212465.1). NCBI lineage: Eukaryota > Viridiplantae > Streptophyta > Magnoliopsida > Caryophyllales > Amaranthaceae > Amaranthus > Amaranthus tricolor. The sequence goes on from NC_080059.1 coordinate 3,940,224, forward strand.
AAGACTCTGTGATGTGTTAGGAACACTGTCTTAGAAGCAAAATTCGCCCCGACTATGGTGCAATCGGAATTGGCGTTGCCCCCCAAGATTTAACACAGCGATCTCTCTTAATGTGCACTCAAAAAGAGAGATTAGGAACTCACAATATGCTCAGAACAATTTTTAGGAAAACAGAAGATTATAGAAAGGAAGAAGAAGAAAGGGTTTTTCTGTGTGTTTGAAAAGCCACGAAAACCAGCAATTTAAAGAAAAAGAATTTGTAACTGCTGAAGAAAATCAAGCCACGAATTAAAGTCATGGAGGAAATCAAGCAGCAGTTACAAGACGAAGTCAAAAAAAGACGTTGTAGGCTTCGTAACTGATCGATCTCATAAAACTGGAACATCAGTTACAACTCGGCCCAAAAAGTGACCACACTGTGCACGTGTCACGATTCGAGCCGGCCGACCGGACGGCAGCGGCGCGCGGGGAAGCCCCTTTCTAGCCCACAACAAAGAGGAAAACATTTCAAATATCAAAGTATAAACACACACTTATAAATTAAGCAAAACTTACTTCTCCCACCAATGTGGGACAAAATCCCTTTCTTCCAATATATAAAACAAGTAAAGCATTCCCACCAATGTGGGACAAAGAGTTTTCCTTCACAAGAACTCCTTAGCATTATTTCCAACAAGCCCTTCTTTATCTAAACTCTAAAGTTCTCTAAAAACCTATCTACTTATGTACTGTGCTACTAAATGAAAACTACTTAGTACAAAAAGGCTAAAGACATATATATATATATATATATATATATATATATATATATATATATATATATATATATATATATATATATATATATATATATATATATATATATATATATATATAAAGACATATTACCACATAAGCATTCTTATGTATTGAGGCACATTTAAATTAAGATAGATTTTTAGACACATGATCTTAATTATTTTCTAGATTGTTCTTATCTCATATATAAATAAAGGCTTTGCCAAAGGAAATAACACATTCTTCTTTTCTCTTCTTCATCAAAACTTTACATGGTATCAGAGCTAATCTCTCATTTTTATCTCTCTCATTTTTATCTCTCTCATTCTCATTCTTCAGGCTAAACTTTACAGTTCTCTTTCTCTTTCTCTTTCACTCAACCGCAAAGGAGTTCTGCAAAGCATAAAACTTTTTGACATAAAATACATATTCCATCAATGAGAAAACAAAAAACTTTTTTCACCACTTCTTAAATACGATTATATGTAGAATTAGAAAAAAATAAAAAATTTAAAGCATATTAAAATATAACAAAATGAGTTTCTAATTATAGAGCATAAAATTTTATGACCAATAGTATATTTATATATATTTTTTTAATATATGTATAAATAAAAAAAATCCTATTTAAAAAATAAAAAAAAGTTATTTGGACATGTGTCAAGTTCTTATATATTGGGTGAACAAAGACGTTTTCTAAAAATTTCCCATTCAAGTAAATTTTTTTTTTTTTTTTTTTGAAATATTTGGGAGATTTTTTGTGGGTTTTGGAATACACTTTTGACCAAAAAAAAAAAAACTTTTCACTCAAAACAAAAAATTCCCGTCATTGAAATAGCTCTTATATTTCCCAAAATTCCAAATTTCTATGTTCATCTTCATCTAGCCATTTCATCTATTCTTTCTTGTAGCTCTTGAATTGTGGAGTATGATTTTTTAGAGTGGCCGACTAAGCTAGCAGGATATGGCCAAAGAACACTGTATGTGCTTGCAAGATTTAATTTCTAACGTGAATTCAGCTCAGAATATCACGTGAAATCATTTGGACATTGACATACCAAATGGAGACAAACGCCAAAACGCGTGGCTTTGACTTGTTTCGCTATGTAGTGACTAATCTACACTCTACAGTTAGGCATGGCCACGGTCCGGGTTGGTCCGGTTCCGTTCCGGTTCCATCCGGTTCCGGTTCCACCCGGTTCCGGTTCCATTTGGAACCTGTCGCGAACGGTTCCGATTCCGGTTCCGGTTCCGGGCGGTTCCAAACGGTTCCTTGGCGGTTCATGAGGCGGTTCCGGCGGTTCCAACTCACGGGACGGGCGGGTCGGACCATCGGTTCCATTTTAATTTTTTCTTTAAATTTTTGTATAATAAAAAAATACTATAATATCGCGGACGTACCTTTGATGATTACTTGATTATTAGCGAAATTCATTGCATGTCAAGTTGTCATCGTTATTGAAATATTTACTAAAAAGAATGGAAAAAAATAAATTAATAAGAAACGAATCAATGATAATGTCGATAAAGATGATCAATAAAAAAAGAGGGAGAAAATGGACTTGAACCTAGTACCCAAATGAATACTAAGCTGCCTACGTATCCCGAAGGAATCAAAGCCCACGTAGTTCTTTGTCATACCTTTTATTTATAGTTGTTGAGTGTTGATTCATCGTTGTCGCTTGTCGGATTGATCCTATTCGTCTTCGTCATCATCATGTGGTTGATTAGATGCTTCCGCTGACTCTCCTCCTGACGATGATGAAGTTGTATCCATCATCATCCATGGATCATCATCGTCGTCTTGATCATCATCGTTCCTTAGTCCTTGTGTTCGAATCTCAGCTTGATCCCAATCTTTCTTGCAAACACATATTTGAATACTATGTGGAGCAAGACGAGATCGCTTTTCATCCAAAACTCTTCTACCTGCACTAAAAGCAGACTCCGACGCAATAGTTGACGCGGGAATTGCAAGGACATCCTTTGCAATTCTCGATAAAATGGGAAATTTAACAGATTTTTCTTTCCACCACTCCAAAATATTATAGACACTTGGGTCTATTTCAAAGTGGTGTTTAAGATAACTATCTAGTTCTAAATATGTGGTCGAGGAAGAAGAAGATCCTACAAAACTATCATCTTGAGTCATTATGTTAGCTATTACTGAATTATAGAAAGTGGGACGAGCCGAAACGCTAGCACGCCTAGACATATCGCGTTTCGGGTTATATACACTAGCGTAAAAATCATACAGTTCAGCTAAATATTTTTTACATGTTCCTACATAATATTGTACATCAGAAGACGGGCGATCTAACGATTGATAATAAAATCCTATTACTTTAGTTAGGACCTCAGTTTTAAAACGTGGGTCCAAAATGGTTGCGATTCCATAAATATAAGGAAAATCGGTAAAATATGATTTCCATTTTTCCATCATATCTGCAAGAATCGGCCTTAATTGTGGGTTAGTATCTTCATGTGTATGTTTAAGTAGATGATAAAAAATAGTAATACATTCACTTATTACTAAGTGAACGTTCGGTTCATAAACATAAGAAAAAATCTTAGTCGCGTGGTCATACGCTTCTAATATGTTATGTACACCTATTGCTAATTCCCAAGTTGCATCAGCTATGAAACTATCTGTATACTCACTATATATTTGTGTTATTACTGGGCGATAAGCAATCGCCTTTCTTAATAAATCGTTGGTTGAGCCCCAACGTGTAGGAGTATCTAATGACCAATACACTTTTTTAAGTTGGTATTGGTCACATAATTGTTTATATCTTCTTTTTATCTTTCCGGTCCTAAGCCATTTCACTATATCCCTAATTGGTTCTAATAATTCACTTAATTGTTTTATGCCTACTTGACAAGATAAGTTAACTATATGCGCACAACAACGTATGTGTAATAAGCTACCCCCAAGGATTAAACTAAAGGCAGGTTCGTTAAACAAAAGTTCTATACATTTAATGTTTGCGGTTGCATTATCAGTTGAACAACAAAATATTTTATCTAATAAGTTCCATTCTCTACATATCTCTACTAATCTATATTTTATGTTTTCACCGGTATGTCTTTCTGGCATTGTCTCAAAAGCAATTATTCTTTTTTGAATAATCCAATTTCGATCTATCCAGTGTGCTGTTACACACATATAAGGTTCTAAATGTGGGGGAGCAGACCAAATGTCAGTTGTTATGCTAACCCTACCATTAAACGATTTAAACATTTCAACTAATTCATAGCGCATTGATTCGTATAATTTAATTGTGCGTCTTTTAAGAGTGCTCCTAGGGATTGCTCTATATTGTGGTTGCAATTGTTGTCTAGTGAGACGCTCGTATGCCCTACTTTCACCGTGGTTAAAAGGCAATTCATCACAAATTACATACCTAGAAAATTCATCAATCATGTCATTACGATTATATCTAAAAGGCATACCTGTGTTGGGAATGTCCCATTGTGTCTGTCGGCTTCCACTTGTGGTCCCGCTGCCGCTTGCTGCATGAGTTTCTTTTGTGATTCCATGCTTCTTTGCCAAATGTTTGTTAAAAGATCCCGTTCCACCACCTAACACGTATTCACAAAACACAGTAAATAAATGTTTATAAAATATGAATATATAATGTATGAATGTATTATGTATGTATAAAAAACTTAAAAAGTATTTACCTCTGGTGAAACTGTATGAAACTAAGGGCTTTACTCCTTGACTTTCACAAATTTGACAAGTGCATAAGAAAATATCTGGATTCTCGGTTGGTTCTTTTGTGAAATACGACCACACATGTGAAACAGCTCTACCACTAGGAGGTGGCATTGCCGGAAAAGGTTGTCTTACTGGTTCATCTTCATCTAAATAAATAATTTAAAATTATAAAACTAAAATTAAATAAATAAATAATTTAAAGTTTAATTAATTTGAAGAATAAAATTATAAAACTAACCGATAGTTTGAAAATTGACTCGTTTACCACGAGCTTGTCTTTGTTGTTGTTGTTCTCCTTGTTCTTCATGTGATCTTGTTGATGACTGTCGAGATATATTTATCCCAATTGGGGTCGTTGGTTCCTCTTCTTGTTCTTCTTCTTCATCAATTAGTATTTCTCTTTCCATTTCTTCTGCATAATTATGTAGCTCCGGGTCGTACCCTTCCGGATAATTATGTTCATAATTATAATTACTAATGGAGGGTGTTGTTGATACCGACGGAGTAGAAGTGGCCTTTCTTTTGGACGAACTGGAACCTCCCAATGATTTTGCCACTTTAGTAACTTTTTTGTGGCTTTTTTCAAAAATGAAGACATGATTGATAATATTGAAGTAATAATAGAAATATAGAATTAAGAAATAAATAAATAATTAATTATGTAACTAACTAAATTAAGATATAATTAAAAGACTAATTATTTAATTAAGAGAATAATTGCGTAATTAAAGAATTAAGTAGAGAGAGTAGGAGAAGAGATGAGTTGTGAATGAAAATGATTGAAAGTGATGAGTATATATAGAGTATATCCCAACGGCTATAAACGGTAACAAACGGCTAGTTTTTTGGCGAACCGGTTCCATGGAACCGGTGGGCCGGTTCAACCGGACCGGTCCCGGTTCCGGTTCCACGGAACCGTTGAGCCGGTTCAACCGGACCGGTTCCGGTTCCAGAACCGGTTCCATGGAACCGTTGGACCGGTTCTCCCGGACCGGTTCCGGTTCCAAACCGCGGGTTTTTTTTACCCGGTTCACGACGGTTTTTTCCGGCGGTTTCACGGTTTCGCGGTTCGGGGCGGTTCGGAACCTGTCGCAAACGGTTCCGGTTCCAAGCGGTTCGGGACCGGTTCGGTTCCGGGTAATCCGCCCCGTGGCCATGCCTATCTACAGTCTACACTACAGTATTCTCCGGTCTTCCTATTCTATGAATAAGTTTAATATGGACTTATTAATTTTAAATTGTCTTTTTACTAGCCTTTTCCTTCGTATAATCTTATTCTACTCCACTAACATACGGCATGTTTCTATTGATCAAGTCTACTTAAATATTTAAAGGAAATAAAAATTAAATTATATAAGTAAAGGTGAAGTGAAAAAGGGATAAAGGATAAAAGATATAATAATAGAAGAAAAAAAAAAATAAGAGACCTTATTTTGGGGGGAATAAGAGGAATATTTTTCCTCTATTCCACTAGGATAAATATTTACTCCAAAATGAAAAAACTAATACTTTTGATTCTTCTTCAACATTAATTTACAACCATTTCTTATTTTTGACAACAATAATATTTTCTTAGTTTTCTACTCGAACAACTTTGATTTATTAATTGACTTTTATTTTCCCTATAAATATTTAAACTCCATACAAACATGACCTAAAAGTAACTTATACATAAATATAACTCTCTCTGGTCCACTCAATTTGTATCGATTTTTATTTTGTTTTTCACTCATTTTGCATTATTTTTATATTTGAAAATGAACTCCATCATCTTTTTTAATCTCAATTATTCTTTTAAACTATCTGTTAATATTATCTGCACAACTTATTTTTCCATCATTTAAAAAAAAAAAAATTTCTCTGATTCAATCTCATTGGATGAGGGACTACTATTGGAGATCCTTAATTGATTTTGTCTTCCAAAAACATGATAGTAATGCCTTAAATTTTTTATGTGGTATAGTAATTAAGTGATATTACAATTATTGTGGATGTCAATTTATATTGTTTTAGATAGATAGAAACGGGTCCAAAGCTCCAACTTTTCTATCAAACTTGTATCAAAACCCAAACTAGTGGGAAGTGATTGAAGATCACAGCTTATTTTAGAAACGTTCAATACTAAATTCAATTAAATAAAATTGAATAAATATCAAAAGTGAAATATGAGGTCAAAAATAATTAACGTGCTGGTGCGAATCATATTGAATTGAATCTCTTAAAAAGTTCATAAGGTCATCCCTTAGGAAACTAAAACATATATTTCATTCTTTAAAAGTCCTTTGTGTTTAGAAATATATCTCTACAAAAGTCTAGTTATTTATTTATTTATTTTTAAATGGTCTACAAAGGGTTATATCTTATTAGTGTTTCTTCATATTTAAAATGTTTTTAAATTCTTTTTCTGTATTCTTATAAGGGCTATTTTCATTTATTTATATTTACTAAACTCACTTGAATTTAGGGTCATATGAGATAAGGTCAAATTAGAGTGCGTCTTAAGCCTTAACTTATTTTTTCATATGGAGAAAAATAAGTTTTAATAGATTGATGTAGATGCTATTCCCATGGATTTGTGTCTAAAAATGCTAATAAAAAATATTTTTAGCAGATAATAAGCTACTTATAGCTTATTTGAAAATTGATACTACATATAATGTGAAAAACATCAAACCTATATTGCCGTTTAAAAACCCTAGCCTCCCAGGCTCCCACTCTTCTCTCTCCCTATTTTTTCTCTCATAAAACCCAAGCCTATCGATTGTTAACTTTGGGGCTACTATCAATCTTATGGTTGATGGTAAACCTCTAATTTCATTATTTTTGCCGATCTCATTTTTAGTAATAAATAAATTATTCTATTTATTTATTGGATTTCATTTACATATATATTGGGTTTTAAAGTTCCTCATTGTGAGAGTTTGAATCTTGTTATCAATTCGATGGTAAAAAAATATATGGTGCTATTACGAGTGTCAGTTCTGCTAATATATTCAATAGTATTAAACTTATCTCTATTTCAAAGTCATACCAAATCTAAAGGAAAGACTTTAATATATGTTAGATCTATTTTATAATGATCATGACTTTTTCTACGTAGAAATTTATTTGATTAAAATTGTTTTATATTTAATCAATTGTTATTCTGTTGTAGATGACGTATGATATTTTATTAATAAATTATTAGGATTCTTTAAAAAATATTATAATGGGAATTATTTTTATATATCAGTCTCATCCATTACCACCTTTTCAATACTCTAATAATTTATTTTCTTTATAAAATTCATTCTCAATTATTTTTATTTGAGAAAGTGATATTATGTGGTCATGGAAAATTGTGAAGATAAAACATACTTCCTCCGTTACAAAATACTTGTAACATTTGTTTTTTTACGCAGTCCAATGCATTAATTCAATCTTTAATATCTATAATTATGTATGATAAAAAATTATAAAAATTTGATATCAGTAATATTTGCATCGAGACAAATTGAATAAGACCCCACTTGATTATGTTTCAACTTATAAATTACAAAATAATCACAAATTAAGAAAAATAAGTGAATAATATAAATATTTTCAATGTTGCAAATAAATTTTAACCGAACAAGTATTTACAAATTACAATCACATATTATTACAATGGGGATGAGTCTGCACATTCCATCAAAAGTTCAAAACTGACAAGGAAAACTCACTCATTACCAATATTTAAAAAATAAAAAAAAAACTAAATAGGGACTATAGAATTTAGTCAGCAATTATTAATCCTTTGAAATTAAAACGGATAATGTAGTGGTTTATATGGAGGACATTTCATCAAAGAGGAATTCTAAGGTAGAATTGTGATTACTTCTATTTGTTGGATCGTAGTCAATATCTTGACCTGTTTTGCTATACGGGATCGAATGTTGGCCCGTAAAGAAGATTTTCGAACATAAAATGAAAGTTACTGAAATGAGTATGCTGAGGTGGATGTGTGGGCACACTTTGATGGATAGAATTAGGAACCAAGAATTTAGGGACAAACTAGGGGTAGCCCCTATACTGAAAAAATGCGAGAGAATAGATTGAGGTGGTTTGGTCATGTGTAGAGGAACACTTTCGACGCCTCTGTGGGGGTAGAAAGCATTATAGTAGATGGTAAGAGTAGTCGAGGTAGACCAAAGAGAACTTGGAACGAGCAAATAAGAGTAGACTTGCAGGAATTAAACCTCTTTGCGGACTTGACTAGGGATAGGAGCAGTTGGAGACGTCATATCCACGTCTTAGATTACTGATGTCCGGCCTTTGACCTCTTAGTGTCCTCAACCCCTTGCCCTTACTGTTTCCTTTCTATTTAGTTCTTTGTTTTCTTTTGTAGTGGTCCTTCTATCTATAGCCTTTTAAGTTGTCTTGCTTGTATTTTTCATGTCTCTTTATCTTCTCGAGTCGGGGGACTCTTTTAGCTGCGCTCTCCTTTATGGGTTTGAGTTGCCGCCGTCCTTCCCTCCCCAAACCCTGGCCTTAGCTTTCTAAGAGCGGAATATACTGGATAGGATAATGATAATGACTCTTCTAATTTCTCTTCAAATTTTTCAAGGTGTTATAAAATAAAAAAATAAAAAAAAAGTGCGAAAGTTAGGAGGTAGGGTCAAAAATGGAGGAATATTGCAGTTTTAAGGTATACTATTAGTGAACATAACAATTTAGCAAATAATGAGAATAAATATAAAAGAAATAAATGGCAAACAATAAAACCAAATTTAATGCGGTTTACAAACTTGGCTACACATCTTCCTTGGCTAGTGTTTTCTATTCTTGCATTCCACGGATGAAGGAGCTAAGCTCAAACAATTATCAATGACAGAATTACATAATTAGATATAATGTGAGTTCGAGAATTGAAGACTAATGATAGTATGAAGCTCAAGCCTTGAGTTTGGCTTAAAATACAACACACACACTAAGACTAGTATTTATAGGCAAAACAAACATGAGGGGACAACAATTTCAAAATAGAGTGCATGGCTTTTAGTCTATATGCAGCTCGTTCGAGCACTAAGTCACTCCTTCAAGTAGCTTGAGGCAACACCTTTATCAAAGCTTTACCACAACAAAATTCTTAGGCACTCAATTCATGCTTGATTAACTTTCAATATTTTATTGGCAAAAGCGTTTGTGGCTCAGTGGATAAAGCATCTGCATGTTGAGTAGAAGGTTTGGGGTTCGATCCCTACTATACGCAAGTATCAGCTTAGGGCATCCTCTTTACTGAGGGAACATGTATGGTTTGTCCGCATCTTTCAGGAAAACAACCCTCTCCGGACCTTGCATTGTGCCGGATATTGGAAGTATCCTTTACCTTTATCGGCAAAATAGTCATACACAATGCCATCGACAAAAAAATATACATTTATATAGTCAAAGAATTGTTTAACAATAATGGTTTGTTTAAAACATAGTTTTATCCACAATCTTATCATAAGAACATCTCATGTTTAAAATTTTGAATAAAAAAGTCCAAAATAAAATTTAACTAAAACCACATTTCAGCTTAAAAAAATGAATTCAAACATATTGTTTCCAAACAATTCACCACACACAACTTGCAAAGTGATCAAATAGTGTGGTAAAAGTATTTATGTTGTTGAGTTGATGCACCTCTTATCTAATCTAAATCTAAAAGTAGTAAATATATACAAACCAGTGATGACTAAATTGAATATTACCTCAATCATAAATGGACTCCAACTATTAATTTCGTTCCTCAACCATATAAATCTGCTTGCATGCAATTACCATTAAATGCAAATCTGCAATGAATATCAATGTTGAAGTATATATGCATACAATATTGATACATGAAAATATGATAATGCTAGTACACTATGAATATGGGATGGCCAACTACTGAATCTGATTTTGTTTCAGTTGGATTAAATATCACTTTTAAACTAAAGATCCAGATTTAATTTTTCAATAAACGTTGTAAATTTGTAATAGTGTAAAATCTTAATCGAACCTGATTAAGTTTGGCGCGCGTAATATTATTAATAGACTAGCGTCTTCCATTTTCCACAAAAGTAGCATATAAAATATTAATTCATAGAAACCATTGCATTATTTAATTTATGGATGAATTATGTTTGATTGCAAGCATACATAATTCAGTTTACTTAGTATTCAATTTCTATCCAATATTGTTAGTAAAGATACAATTAAAGAACCTTGAAAAGCATTAAAAAAAAATAACAAAAAAAGAAATTAATGAAAAATCATACATCAAATTTGAAATTAAATGATACATAAAAGCAATTGTAAAGTGTACCCGCTAGCATTCTACAATGCAAAAGCTGAAGTTGCATTAAATTGTGATTACAAAGGGTAATGGCTTAGAAAGTTTCATTCTCATTATGTCTATTGCCTTTGGCATGAAAAGGTTACCAATACCAACAATAAATATATCAAACGCAATCCAATAGTCCAATTCGAAGAATACCAAGTGAAGCATTCCATGATAGGAGTACAAAACAACATTACCATCACTATTAATCACTTAAACAAGAATTGTTCACTCCAAAATAGTAGGTAATTTCTTTCTCCCATCAAATTTACCTTATAATTATTTGGTTGGAAAAACAAAAAAAGTGCGTACATTGATATTTTAGTGGGAGACTTAGGCGGATATAGAAAAAAAAAAAAAGTGATGTAATTTGCACTTTAATACTTCTACTCTCTTATTTTTTTTTCAAATTTAAGTGATATCAGTTGACTACCGTAACACACCTTTCCCTCTGCCACTGGTGAGACAAATGTTGGAATGAGAAGAAAATAGTAAGTAAATATATAAATATATTAAAGTATGAGTCATGACTAAAAATTAAAATAATTTAAATTAAAAAAAGAGTCAAATTTCATGAGACGGATTATACTATAGTTAGACTCGATCCTCAACTGATCAAACGGTACGTATGATTAATTGATTCTTCAACATAAGTATAGTTAAAACTATTAATTTGTAAGTGGATAACAAAGCTATGATTTCATTAACACATATTTTTAACTTGTAACTTCTTTACTAATATGAGTCATGGCTTCTTCCCTGCCAAAAGGATTTTAGCAAATAAAGATTGGTTTAGTTGACATTAAATTTTAATTATCATAAAAGCTTCTTTTTCCTAAGAAATCATTTTCTTCTTATAATTACTACGGGCTAAGAAGTCGATAGTGTTTACTTAGCATACGAGAAATTACAATGGACGTAAGACTTTATAATAACATGTGGGAATTTATTTTCTTTGTAATTTGAAATTCCTATGTTTTCGTCAATCAAACACAAACTAATTTGACCATTTTGTAGGAATTTACAATTTCAAGGGCAATAACGAATTAACGATATATACTAGTGCTAGGATACTCCTCTTCTTCAAATTTGGATCTTTTCTAAAAATTCAACACTATTGATAATTTAATTTTGTTTTAATTATAATAAGTACTATTTTTCTCAACCTATCCTATAATCTAAAAAAAGTCAACAATATTATAAAAGATACCCAATACTTTCATTCAGACAAGAAATCCATAAACAAAGTTAGATTGAGCTCTATTATAAAATATTCAAAACAAAATCACTTTCACAAAAAAAAAAAAAGTGTAGGATTTTAATAACCCCATAAATAGTTGAATCACACATAGAAAACCCCAAATTAATTAGAAGAATTCATCGATGGCCATCACAAATAATTGATGATACAAAATAAAAAATAAAAATTTATTGAGAATAGTAACTCTCTTGAGAGACCGTCTCTGAAATTATTAGAATCAATATAAAGCAAAAATAATAATAAAAAAAACGGCAGCCTCTAGCAGCAAACATTCCCCAAGGTAACCTTATATATTCCAAGGCGATGATTACAAAACTCATTGGAAACTGAGATAATGTAATAATTATCAAAAATTTTCTGATTTCTCATACATTAAAACTAAAAATATCAAATTCAAATGGGTATTCTCCCTCCATTTTATTTTTCTTCGTCTTCAACAACATGGATGAGTTCATGCAAGAATTCGAAGATTTAATGACCCAAACTCAACGGGATTCGTTTTTAAGAGACAGTATAAGTAAGTTTGATTCTATTTTCCTTCAAGAATTCAATAAATTATAATCAACACAAAAAATCTAATGTTTCTCAATGCTGTTTTTGGTAGTTCCATTAAATGATGAGCATACTCAGTTCTATTATGACAAGCAACTATAAGTCATCAACCATGACGGAGATGACGATATTACAACGAACATTGATTATGCTAACCCACTTCAAGTAAGACGACAGCAAAGTGACCTTACAAATATGGATATATACGAGACACTTGAAGGGGTCACTGCTGAAATATTAGAAGATCTTGAACAACTGTACGTATCACATGCAATAGTCACTGGGTTTAGCTTGAAAAGTGGACACAAAAATAAAGTAATAATAATATAATTACATAGAGGTATTTAGTTTGCTCATGTGAGGGAAAACACACCATGCACTTGTTGCTCCGAAGGAAGGTAATACCATTTCTAAGAAAACCAAGCTAATTCCAATTATAAGGAGTGACTGTAAAGCCAGAGTCAGACTAAAATTAGACAGAGAGAGCGGCTTATACTACATGAAGCAACATATTATTCTACACACACATGAATTGACAAGGATAGAATGACAACATCTCCTTAGATCGGAGAAGCATAACTCCATTCTAGACAATATAAAAACAATCAAAGCGTTTGAGGATGCAAACATCAAATCTACCACAACATATCGATATTAGTCAAAGGACGCTGGAGGTGACGAATTTGTGGGCCACACCCTACATGATAACATCAATTGTGTCAAACAGGTATGTGAATTGGCTTTAGAATTTGGCATTAGTATAAAATAAATAGGGACTGTGTGTTATGCAAGTTGGCTTTAGATCAGATTCAAGTTTAGATTATATTGATGTAAATTGGCTTTATGATGTAAGTTGGTATTAGGAATATGTAAAATGGATTTATGATTACATTAAGTGGGCATTACACTTAAATAATTTAGCATTATTTTTAATGTGCATTTTTTTCTCCGTGATAACATGATACAGATGAAAGCGATAGAGGGTGGAGATGCTCAAAGTGTAATCGATCAATTAATATGCGAGGGAGAGAAGGATCCCCAATTTTTTTATCGGGTGAGGTTAAATGAAAAAGGACAACTATTGACACTTTTTTGGTGTGATGGAATGATGAGAGAGGATTATAAAATATATGGTGATGTCGTCATTTTTGACACAACATACCGGACTAATCGATATAATTTGATATGTGGCCTTATCATCGGGATAAAAAATTATTGGAACACTGTCATGTTCGGACAGTTCGGTTGTGCTTTTATAGCGGATGAGAAGGCTGAATCATTCGAATGGATCTTGTTTAATTTCATAAAAGTAATGAACGACAAATCACCGACATCAATATTCACAGATCAGGATAATGCAATGACAAAGGCAATTGAAAATGTATGTTAGCACATTCATTTCTACATTTAAATGCCAGTATATTGTATACTAAATACCAACCTACTATATTTTAATGCCTAATTTAAAAAAAAACAAACCGATGGCTATACTTTTAATGTCAACTTACTATATTTTAATACCAGTATATTATATACTAAATACCAACTTACTCTATTTTAATGTCAATTTATAATATTACCTATACAAACTAATATGAGTTGAAATGAATAGGTATTTCCAAGTTCAAAGCATAGACTGTGTTTGTGGCACCTCCTTAAAAATGTTGTGGCACGATTTGGTACTTTAACTTCAAATGCCGACTTCAAGCATGCTTTCCACAAGTGCTTAATGGGTTGTAATAGTGAGGTTGAGTTCGAAGATTGCTTGAAAAACATGGTCAGCACTGGTTTGATCGATTGTACAACATAAGACACAAATGGTGTACTGGGTTGAGTTGGGACTTTTTCTCAGCTGGAATCTTATCTTCCGAATGTAGTGAATCGACAAACCACGCACTGGGATTTAATGCAACGAAAACAACCAGTCTAATGCAATTTTACAAGATATTTAACGAAACGGTGGAAAGATGAAGGAAACGGGAGATCGAAGCTGAGTTTTACTGTTCTTGCACAAGACAAACCTCTAACTTATGGCTAACTGGTTTGTTAAAGCATACGTTCGAAATATACACTGCAAGCTTGTAACACCCCAGAATTTCCGACCCCCTTAACGAAACCAAAACCGTAAAGGACAGGAGGAAATTCGGGTGTTACAAAGCTTGTTTAGAGATTTCAAAGAGGAGTTTGAAATAGCAAGCATGCTCGATATGTGAGGTCAATCAGATTAAGGGGACACAAAACTGTAGGTAATGCTTTTGATTATATACTAAATACCAATTTCTTACATTTTAATGTAAACTTATATCATACGTAAGGCCAATTTATGGTACACTAAAAGCCAACATAATGTGAAATTGTAGAGTTTGGGTAGATGAAGATTCATCTTGTGTTGAAACGGTTGCTTATCTTGATTTGCAAGGGGATATTAGTGTAAGTTGCAGTTGCAAGAACTTTGAGGCAAGTGATTGGATATGTTGTCATTGCTTAAGGGTACTACATAATCATTCTGTATCTAAGATTCTTGAAAGTATGTACTAACTCGCTGGACGAAACATGCTAAAAAGGAAGTGTGGGAGAGCATGTTTAGCAACACTACAAGAACATTTGATGAAGAGGACAGTGCACGGAAGCTAAAGGTGATAACCTTATGGTGAAGCTATCAAAAACCTTACAATGAAAGAAAACCCAGCGCAACAATGTCGGTCATAGACAAATGTTGTTATGGAACATTATGCTGTGCTTAACCCTAAAAAATCAGTGACAAAGGGGAGGAGAAAACAAATTAAAGGACACTTTGAAAAAAGAAAACATTAAACGTCTAAAAGGGAGTTTGGTTCAATAACACCAAATAAGCACATAATATAATGTATCGTAGTAGGATCGTGATTTTATGTGTATGTCTAATTTAGACTTTATTAAACACCAATTTGCACAAATATAATTTCAATTTATCATGTTATAATCCAGTTTTAAACAATATTTCAATATATTTAATTCCAATTTAAAATATTTAATCCCAGCTTATATATATTATAATGTATAATATTAATACCAACTTATTATGATATAATCCCAATTTAAACAATTTTAAAACCCAATTTATTTAATGCCAATTTTAATATATGTAATCCCAACTTATATATATATATATATATATATATATATATATATATATATATATATATATATATATATATATATATATATATATATATATATGTGTGTGTGTGTGTGTGTGTGTGTGTGTATATATATAGATATATATATAAATATATATATATATATATATATATATATATATATATATATATATATATATATATATATAGATATAGACCACAATCAAGGCTATATCAACATTTCCCTGATACTGCTCCATAAAGCACGCAAGATATAGACCACAATCAAGGCTATCATCGGATACAGTCTACCACAACTTAACATCTCTGGTCTTGTAATTTAAATTGCATCAACCTCTGGATGCTCTACACACTCAAAAAAATCTGAAAAAATATCGCGCTACAAGAAAAACAAAACAAAAGGTTACAATATTTACCAAATTTGTCAATGGGATTAAAAAATAAGAAACACATAAATAGTAATTCGTCCACTAGGTATGACATATCAATGTCGTTGTCACTTATATCAATGTCGTTGTCACTTGAATTGGTTGCTCACTGTCAGGTCGATGAACATTATTGAAATAGCAAACCTCTTGTTTTAACCCCTCCATCAGGGAACCTCGTAAACAGGTGAGGAGAATGTTTCGCCCTCACTGCGTCTGGATTAGGAAACCCTAGAGTTTTAACCCATGCATCATACCTGTTTTCATGGGTGCAGGCTTTTATTTTGATTTGATTTGTTGGATTTAGCGACAAACCAAATATATCAAATACATCATCAGCTTTTATGATGTATCCTCTATTGTTGGGTATATTCTGGATCCGGTTAACATGGTCAAAGTGAGCAACAAGGAATGGTTCAATGTCGGATGCATTTTACGGCACTTGACCTTCAGCAATCTGATAGTGCAAATTTTAATAACCGCAAGCGCACGGTTGACGTGTAGCTGCAGATCGAACACAAGGAGGCGAGTTAATCAACTTGGTTGTTTAATGACTACAAAACACAGATCAAACAATAGATATGGGTTGAGAACTAATACTATAATGCAAATAAAGTAGTGCAAAAACAGAAACGATATGGACATAACAATGATATGATAAGCTCTAGGGCGTCGGGCGTCACCTAATTCCAACATGGGAGTCAATCACTCTCATGATTGTATGAAATTGAGTCATCGACATAATTAAACGTGATCTAATTAATCTCAAGCTTCCGCTCTATTGATTAATATCGATTTAAGACCAAACTAGTGTTAATCCTCAAACTTCCGTTCTATTGGTTAAACTAGAAGGAATTTAACTTAAATATATTTCAATCTTAAATTAATCCTAATCTCAAACTTCCGTTTTATTGAAAAGGTTAATAAAGATGTTTAAATCGAGATTCATTAAGCATAGGTTCAATTATTGACTCGATCCACACACAATCCATCGATAAAATATTATCCCATGCTTTGAATTAGGGATTATGCCCTAACCCTAGATAAGAAATCTACTCACTATGCATAATGATGAAGAACATGTAGTAAATGATAGACAACATTAAATAACAAAACAATAAACAAGAAAACTTACAAATCTTGAGAAGAACGTAATTGCAAATTGCAAGGAATTAAAGAGTAACAATGGTGTTCCGCAACGAATCTTTAATAAAAACTAACTAAAAACTAGAGAGAACTTCTCAAATTAACTAAGAAAAACTATAACTAAAACTGAATGAATTGATTAGAGTAACCGCCACTTTAAATAGTGGTTCCAAAAATTAGGGAAAATCGCCAGACAGGGTGCACAGCCGAGTCGGCTGTGGTGAATGCTCAGCAGAAAGTCGAGTCAGCTTTTGATGAAATAAAAACACTGATTTTCCATAACCTACAGCTGAATCGGTGGTGACTTTGCCTTCCACAAAAGCCGAATCGTCTTTTGTCACTGCCTAACTTACTGCTTTCCAGAACATTAAGATGACTCGGCTGGGGCTTGATCCTTTTGTGAAGCCGAGTCGGCTTTATCCACTGCCTATGATCTTTGTTCCAAAGGCTAGCGATGAGTAGGCTTTAACCTTGGGTGCTCCTCAAAGCCGAATAGGCTTTGCTTTGATGCTTAGAAACTCGCACTTAGGGTCGTTTTGCGGTTTCTATTGTTCACACTTTAGCTCACGAGCATCGATCTCCATGCCCTGCAATTGTAAAACCACAATTCTTGCACAAATATATCCTAAAATTATCAAAATCGGCCCAATTACTCTCGAAGGGTCAAAATATTACAAATCGGAGTAAATGGACTAAAA
This sequence comes from Amaranthus tricolor, assembly GCF_026212465.1. NCBI lineage: Eukaryota > Viridiplantae > Streptophyta > Magnoliopsida > Caryophyllales > Amaranthaceae > Amaranthus > Amaranthus tricolor. The sequence goes on from NC_080059.1 coordinate 3,958,275, forward strand.
ACAGCCCTAAACCACCACTAAACTTCATCAAAGGAGCATAAAAATAAACGTGATAAGTGCAAATAATCACACTTATCACAATCCAAAAAATCCGATGGCACTCACATCACGAATTTGAGCTAGAGTAAGAGTAAATTCTTCTTTACCATTACTAAGGAAAAGATGTGGTTTGCAGTTTGTGTAAATAGCTCTGTCAACACTGCATACAAAATGGCAAACAATAAAAACTTGTATCGTACTAAATCTCAATTTACATTAAACTAATGCCAATTTATAAGTTATATATTGGCAATTTACACTGATTAATGCCAACTTTTATCAGGCTAAACATGCATTTACAATATATTTGTAACAATATATATCATCCAATTTATAATATAATAAATATTAACTTACATCAACTATTGCCAAATAATACATATTAAATGCCAACTTACACAGATTAAAACATCACTTAGAATAACATGATCTACTGCCAACTTACAATTACCTAATCCCAACTTATAATAACTTAATCCCAACTTACAATAACCTAATCCCAACTTATTATAACTTAATCCCAACTTACAATAACCTAATCCCAACTTACAATAACTTAATCCCAACTTACAATAACCTAATCCCAACTTACAATAATGCAACAAAAACCTAATTCCAATAATTTAACGTCATTTACACTGATAACCTAATCTCAACTTATAATAACCAATCCCAACTTATAATAACTTAATCCCAACTTACAATAATCTAGTGCCATTTACACTGACAACCTAATCCCAACTTACAATAAGCTAATCCCAATTTATTATAACCTAATCCCAATTTACACAGATTAAAACATCAATTAGAATAATATGATCGAAAAAAACTATAATTTAATCATACCTGGTTGTAGTAGAAAGAACTAGAAGAATGTCTTTGTTTGAAAAAAATGGCGAATGGCGAGGAAGATGTTTGATTGAAACTGAAAGGAAACGAGAGGAAGAAAAGGAAGGGAATATGGCGACTCAAGTGCTTGATTGAAACTAAAATGGGAGGTTTTGAATATGAAAGGTTTTTTTTTTTAAATGATGATTATAGTTTTGGGGGAGGAAAATGACGTGTATTTTAAGGGGACAAAATTAATAATGGGTTGCAGTTTCCAATTTACATCCTAACATGACATAATTACACCTAAACTACCTTAATTACTAAAATTCATTTTATTTCTTTTTTTTTTAAATTAGACCGGCCCATAAAGGCAATCTCTCAAATAGACTATTTTTTATAAGAATTTATGTATTGAGAATGGGTAATGGGTAATGCAAGAGAATAAAGAAAGAAACATAATCAATTAGAACAAAGTAGCGTTATCCTTAATCTAAACCCAAGATTTGTTTTTTTAAAACACATTTGCCATACCAGTTTGTTTTCACTTTTAGAATACTACTTCTATCTTTATTTTAGGAGTATAATATTTGTATTAGTTAGACAATATATTTCTTCATTACCCTATACTTTTTACATTTAATATTTTACGTAATCTAATGTTTTATTTTGTTTATTTATATATTAAATTGTAAACATCTAAAAATTATAAAATGTTAATATTATGAATATATGTAATTAGACGATTCAAATAAGATCTCACTACATATATATTAGCAACACTATATAAAAAAAATAGAAGATGAATAGTGCTCATAACCAAAATGTAGCAAACATTTCAGAATGAAGGAAATACATAATATCATTGTTATTCTTAACATATACTATTTATCTCCATTCCTTAATGAAATTTTCATAGAAAATATTAATGAGAATTAAGAAAAATAAAATATTAAATAATAAATATATTATTTTATTGAATAATAAATTTAATGAAGGAAACATAGAGACCATAAACATTATAAAAATATTAAAAAAAGTTAGTTAAAAATATTAAAACCATAATTAATAAAAAATAATTTTATAAAATTAGTGAAAAATAAGTGAAGATAAAACATTAAATTAAAATTAATAGAAGTTATGTAATAATTATAAGTATTTTTTTAATATTATAATGAAAATAAACAAAGTTGAAAGATGGAACAAAATATAAAACATATAAAAATGACATATAATAAGGGAGGAGAGAGTCCAATCTGCAAACTGGGCGTACGACATTTTAATCTTTTACAATCTTATTTGCTTTGCTGTTTCATCTACTCAAATCTCACTGTCTATCTTTTTTACACTCAAATTAAATTCTCAAATCTCAGATCTCAAATCTTAATTCTGTATTATTCTTTTTTTCTTCTAACACCTCTCGAAATTTTCTCTTTACTTTACATTGCAATTAACCATGGAAACCGAATCAGAAATGAACCCTAATTCCACAATTTGTTTGAACGAACAAGAATCGGTTCATACTTTGAAGTTGATGTCTGAGAAAAAGGGTCCTAAACCGTCCGAAAAACCACCGGAAATTGACGGAAAACTGCTGGAAATAGACGGAAAACTGCCGGGAAAAACTGCCCATTCTCAAGGGGAGAAGGATGGAGAATCATTGCCTGTGAAGAAGAAACGTGGTCGTCCGAAACTGGTGAGAAACGAGGTAAAAGAGGTAGAAGCTGGAGAAATGCTACCTGAAAATACTTCCCATCTTCAAGGGGAGAAGGATGGGAAATTGATGCCTGTGAAGAAGAAACGTGGTCGGCCGAAATTGGTGAGGAATGAGGCAAAAGAGGCAGAAACTGTTGAAACGGTGCCGGAAAAAGCTGTCCATCGTCAAGGGGAGAATGATGGGAGTTTGATGTCTGTGAAAAAGAAACGTGGAAGGCCGAAACTTGTGAGAAACGACGAGAAACCTGCAAAGAAGCGCGGTCGAAAGCCTAAGATAGCTAGCAATGGAGGACAGAATGTGACTAATATTGAAAAACAAAATGTAGGTTTTGATGACAGAGTTAAAACTGAAGACGGGTTGTTGAGTAATGTATCAGGGGATGTTGATATTGGTGAAAAAATGGAATGCCCGGAAGGTGTGTGTGAAAATGCTTCAGAGAATATTAGTAATGGTAGAGCAACTAGGGGAATGGGTAGTTCAGTTAGGCGTAAGAAGGTTTCGAATGAAGATGGAATTGAAAATCCTGGGAATAATTGTCATCAATGTAAAAGGAATGATAAAGGAAGAACTGTTCCCTGCAATACATGCAAAAGGAAAAGATTTTGCATACCTTGCATTACTAATTGGTATCCGAATAAGACAGAGGAGTATTTTGCTGAATCTTGTCCTGTTTGTCGTGGGAATTGTAACTGTAAAGCTTGTCTTAGGTTAGAAGGGTTGATTAGAGTAATGTTAGGGAATCAGAAGTTACATTTTAGAGAAGATGATGAGAAAAAACACTCTTTGTATTTGTTGCAAGCAGTTTTTCCTTACTTGAAGCAGTTTAATGAAGAGCAGATGACGGAGAAAGAGGAGGAAGCTCGAATTCGAGGAGTTCCGTCATGTGAGGTAAATGTTGAACCTATTGAATGTCCTCTTGATGAACGTATGTTTTGTAATTGCTGTAAAACTTCCATTGTTGATATGCATAGAACGTGTCCACAATGTTCTTATGATTTATGCCTTGCTTGTTGTCGAGAAGTTCGGGATGGTAATCTTAGAGGATGTAGTGAGGATGTTGTTATGGAATTTGTGGATAGAGGATCTAGTTACTTGCATGGAGGAGAACCAGAAGTTGTAGAAAATGATGACATTTATGAGGATTCTGAACTTTTGAATGACTCAGAATCTTTGAAGAATGTGAACATTCCTGATGGTTCAGAAACTTTAGAAAAAGACAAGGTTTTTGATGCTGTTGGCGTGGATGGTGGTTCAGAACCTTTGAAAAATGAGAATGTTTCAGGGCATTTGAACAATGACAAAAATGACAACGAACCCGGGTTATTAGAATGGAAATTAAAAGAAGATGGTAGCCTACCTTGCCCTCCTAAGAGACTAGGTGGTTGTGGCAGTGGGGTGTTAGAATTAAGACGTATGTTCCAGATAGATGTTTCAGAGTTGTTAAAGAAAGCTGATAAACTACTAGGAACCTGCAAAACTGATAGCCTGCATGTAATTGGCTCAAGAGGTTGTTCTTGCAGCAGTTCTATGGGTGACGAATCTTCGGGAAATGGTAATTCGAGGAAAGCAGCTTCCCGAGAAGATTCTGATGACAACTACTTGTTTTCCCCCGCTGCCATTGACATTCAAAATAAGGATTTGGAACATTTTCAGTCGCATTGGGCCAGGGCAGAGCCTATTATTGTCAGAGATGTGCTGGAGACCACGAGTGGTTTGAGTTGGGAACCGATGGTTATGTGGCGTGCTTTTCGACAATTGAAACATCCAAAACATGCTAGGCATTTGGATGTAAGGGCAATCAATTGTCTGAATTGGTGTGAGCTAGACATCAACATTCATAAATTCTTCAGCGGGTATACAGAGTGTCAAGTTGATCCCGTCTTTAAGTGGCCTTTGTTGTTGAAGTTAAAGGACTGGCCACCATCAACCGAATTTGATGTGCATTTACCGAGACATGGTGCAGAGTTTATTCAGGCTTTGCCATTTAAAGAGTACACACACCCCAAAAGTGGCATTCTTAATCTTGCTTCCAAGTTACCCAATGAGTCTCTGAAGCCTGATTTGGGACCAAAAACTTACATAGCTTATGGTATTGCACAAGAGCTGGGGCGAGGAGATTCAGTGACTAAACTACACTGTGATATGTCTGATGCAGTGAACATATTGACGCATACTGCAGAAGTAAAGGTCAGAGCTCAAACACAACGGAAGATCAGATCTCTGAAGCGGAAGCACATTGCACAAGATCTCAAAGAGATTTATGGCAAGAGTCCAAGTGCAAACGATAACAAACATGCTACTGATTTGGCATCTAGTCATTTCCAATCTTCTGCTTGCACATCGAATACTTGTGGACCAGAAAATGTAACGGATAATGGCAGAGAACGGCTTCAAGTTGGTCATTCTGAGGTGAAGCAAGAACATTCAACGCTACCAGAGGTGAAAGACAATTCAACGGCTTTTCCGAGGGAGATAGTATCAGGATCAGAATATGTAGAGCCTGCACATTGTGGTAAGAAAGAACATGATGCAGTCAAAGGAACCGTTGATGGGGTGAAGGCAGAGATTTCAGGGTCTGAAAATCAGGAGAAAACTCGTTCTGATACAAATTCAAAGGTTGGAGAGGAGCAATACGATGATAGTAGAGAAATATTTGGTGACGAAGAAGTGAGTGCTAAGTTGCTAACGGAAGATAAAATAAATGATGATGTAACTGTAGAGTTTAAGTCCGATGCTTGCAAAAAGAGAGGTAGAAAAAGGAAAAGGGGAGCTATAGAAGTAAGTTCAAAGAAGGTACAGAGAACAATGAAGGGGACTAATGCATCCAAACATTTGCTGACTGCAGAACCAATCAGCGATGGGGATTTAGACGAAACTGTGGAAGTTGTGGAGTCTCTTGAGGGTGCAGCTTTATGGGATATATTCAGGCGGCAAGACACCCCTAAGTTACAAGAGTACCTTAAACGGCATCATAAGGAATTCAGGCACATATTCGGGTCTCTTGTGCAGCAGGTTGTGCATCCCATTCATGATCAAACATTCTACTTGACTGAAGATCACAAAAGGAAGCTCAAAGAGGAATATGGGGTCGAGCCATGGACATTTTTGCAAAACCTTGGTGAAGCTGTGTTTATTCCTGCTGGTTGTCCACATCAAGTTCGGAACTTGAAGTCCTGCATCAAGGTTGCAATGGATTTTGTGTCACCAGAAAACGTTCCAGAGTGTGTGCGCTTGACTGAAGAGTTCCGAGTTCTCCCCCCTAATCACAGGGCAAAAGAGGATAAATTAGAGGTAAAGAAGATGACTCTTTATGCTGTGAAGAAAGCTCTTGAGGACTTGGAGTCCAAACACTTGTTATGATTCTGATGAAGATGAACCTCGATTTCGGAATAAAGTTTGTTTGTTTCTCTCTAGTAGCATTTTTATTTCTTTGGTTAGTGATTGAGCTAGAACCTTTCTTTATCTATATTAGGTGGATGAGGATCACTTTCACTTTGCTCCATGTTTGTAACTTTTTTCTTGGCTATACTTACCTGCCTTTGATTTCAGAAGTAGCTAGTGTGTATAACACCCTTATTCTGAGCCCAATTATGGTAGTTCCTTGTCTTCTGAGTCTCTTTTATGCCTTGTGTATGCTACTTGGGTGCATGTTACTCATATTTAAAGGGACAATGGACAGCTATTATACAGGGGTGACTGGTGAGGAATTACATAAAGGATGTATTGCATGTACTATTTAGCAAAGAATAATGTATAGTTTTTTTTGGTGAAAATGTTGAAATGATGATGACAATTAGAGGGTGCAGCTTGGAAGATGAGTAGACGAATGATATGGCATTTTGGTTTTTGTTGATTCAACCTTTCTTAGCAGTTAACAGTTAACACTCCCCCCCCCCCCCTCGAGCAGAGAGGATGTAGGACGCCCTCGGCACTCCCAGCTTGTGAAGAAAAGTATTATGGTGAGCACCGAGCAGTAGGTAGAGACTCGGTGAAGAGTATGTATAATTGTCTATGACGTTTGAGACCAAATCAGAAAGTTGTATAATTCTACGAGTGACGAGAATTGTAAGTACTTACTGCCATAGAGTACAATTACTTATTGATATAAATTATTAATTTTTGTTTTTACAATTATAATCAATGCGCCTTTTTATAAACATGATTATCAAGCCATACACAAAGCTTTTGACAATGGATCACATGTTCAAGCAAATGAGCAATGGCTTGTTACAAGCAGTAGCAGTTACATTCGTAGTGCGAGCCTCCTTTGGTAGAGCTGAATGAGGATGTGATCATGTGACTCTTAAATGTTAAGACAATGATAGAAGAGTTTCATAGTAGGCTAGTAGCTATAGATGAGTTTGAAATAGAAATTCTAATACTCCGGCATCTAAGACTAATGGTATGGTGGTAATTTTAAAGCACCAAAAAATAAAGCAAAAATTTAGATGTTGTGAGAGAGTAAGGACTAAGTAAGATAATTGTTGAATGAGACTCCAAAATTTGTTATCGGAGTTGTGTGAAGGACAAAACTATTGATTATAGTTCTATCAATTTCCCTTTTTTCTATAGGAAATGTAGTAAAATCGTAGTTCGATGCGGTTTTTTTATTATTTTGTCAAGAGGTATAATGAGACGATGATTTAAAAGTATGAATTACTATTGAAGTTTTTTGAAAGTCTAATAAGCAATATGAGCTCACCTTTTATTTAAAAATACTTATCTTTATTCACGAAAAATTTAATAAAAATACAAAATATTTTATTAATTTTTAAATAAAGCAACATAGTTGTTCCTCTACCCCAGCTCCAACTAACCACCTTTTTAGAAAAATTAAATCCAAAAACAGGGAGATAAAAGATTCAACCCTCAAAAGTACAAATCTTTTACACTATTGGCTTTATGGTTTCAAATTTTCAAAGGAGCATGAGTGTAGAATGGAACCTAAATTCAAATAGTAATTCCCATTCTTGCTCTGTTTCATAATACTAAATGTGACATGTTACGTGGAAAAATATTACTATTAGTAGCAAATATTATGAAACGGAGGAAGTATATATTTGGGTTGTTGAACTTTACTATTTTTTATTTTTTTATTCCCATATTATTTTATAAAAATTATCCCGCCATTTGAAAATGCAAATCAAAATTGAGACAATGACCCCTTATTTCTTCTCTTTTTCCTTCTTGTTCTTTCTATCTCTCTCTAGTCTCTACCCTGCAAAGCACAACTTCCCAAGTGTTTTTTCTCCATTTTACTGACCACTGCAAAAGACTACTCAACAAATGGACCCAATAAATTATTGTTAAAGGTTATTGGAGTTTAAGTATTCAAATTCATTAATTATGCTTATTTTTCTTTTTTTTTGGTTATTCAATTGTCATCATAACACTAGTTCCCACTACTAGTATACTCTTTCTTTTTCACAAATATCATTGTTGTCCAAAGTTCAAAGCTTTACTAGTTCTTTGAGTTTGTCTGTATTCTTTATCCTTAAGAGAGTATAAACTTGAAAACCCTATTTTTTTCTTATGATTTTCTCCCTTTTTGTGATGAGTTCAGAAGATTCAGAACTTTGAAGGCCAATAATCCCATCTTGAGCTAGAAATTTTAAATGGGTTTGTTAATTTGGATCTTTAAACTGGTTTTACTAGCTACCCTTTTCAGCATTTGCCCTCTTGCTCTCAACTCAGATGGTAAAAATCAATGCTATTCTCTTTTTGGCTTTCTAAATTTAGAATTTTGGGTATTTTAAAATCATATACTCATATCTATTTCATTTGATATGAATGGGTTTTGTTAATTTGTGTTTTCAGGTATAACATTGCTTGAAATAAAGAATGTGTTGAATGACACCAAAAATGCTCTTAGTAATTGGAGGGATACTGATGAAACACCATGTTTATGGACTGGGATTACTTGCAATTCCAAAGACCAAAGTGTCATTTCTATGTATGGCTATTTGTTGTTTTCTTTCTTACATTTCTTGCAATTATAAACACCATGTTAATTTTGTGGGAATGTGTTGTTTTTTTGGGGGTTTTCAGAAATTTGCCCTACATGCAACTTGGAGGGATAATATCTCCAAGCATTGGGAAGCTTACTAAGCTTCAAAGATTGTGAGTTCTTTAAATCTTATAATAGAAGTATTTCCTCCATTTATATACTTGTAACTCCCCATTTACACACATTTTCAAGAAGAGATTATACCCAGTAAATTTGTCCATTTACATTCTCTATTTTATTTCTCAATTGTGTGCCATGAAGGTAATGTTTTACTAATTTTTCTGTTATTTTTCAGAAATTATTGTTTGGTGGAAAGGTTAAAAGAACTAATCTTGGTTTAAACTGTATTTGTGATCCTGTTAATCAGAGCACTTCATCAGAATAGTCTGCATGGTTTTATTCCACATGAAATTTCAAATTGTTCTGAGCTTAAAGCCCTGTAAGTAAAACCCTTCTATAATTTTTCACTTTTCTCAAGAATCCTCCAATTTTGCATATTGTGGTAGCTGCTGAAAAAAGGCAAATATTTACCTGTCTTCAATTTTAGGTACTTGAGAGCCAATTATCTTCAGGGTGGCATACCTTCTGAGATTGGGAATCTCTCTTCTCTGACCATATTGTAAGACCTCAATCTTCCCTTTTTACATAGCCTAATGTGTCTATAATTTTGAGAATCATGAGTTAGCTTTTGGACTTTTCTTTTTACCCTTGTGATTGGGGTTTGACTCTCACCGCGAATTAAAAAAAAGTCTCATTAAATTTTGTTGCCAAACAATTGTTATTTTCTGCTGTTACACTAAAGCTTGGATTGTTATACCACAATGCTTTATATGTGATACAGGGATTTGTCAAGCAATTCATTGAAAGGTGCCATACCATCTTCCCTTGGGCGTCTGTCTAGGCTTCGTTATATGTAAGTTCTTCAATGGTTTCCGAAATTTGAATTTCTGTTTTCTTTTTGAAATTTATGATGCTTTTGTGATTCCAGGTTTCGTGAGATAGGAATGATAGCATACTTACCATGAATATTTTCTTTTTCCCCTTTGCTTTAGGAATCTGTCAACAAATTTCTTCTCTGGCGAGATACCGGATTTTGGTTCTCTGAGCGGGTTTGGGAGTAATTCGTATGTTATATTCATGCTCATTGCATATTTCCGTGTGCTATTTTACTGCTTTTGATGATCAATGTCAATATTTTTTGCTCTAAAATACTTATTTCCTGTTGATTATATATTTGGCAAAATAAAAAAATTACTCACCAAGGAAATCAATGCACAACCCACAGCCTCATCATGAACTAGAAAAATCAAACATTTTAGAAAGCGTCCCATTCCAACCCAAGAGAATACATATAGGCCTAAAGCTTAATCACACACTATAAATTCATTCAAAGGTGCCATACCATTTATAATGCTTGATCACACACTATCAAGTTAAAGCTTGCACCTTTAATGGTGAACACTCATCTAATACAAGAAAACACTCTAGAACTCTCAAATCCTATTTTTGTTATTTATTAGCCTTCTCCCTCTTGATTCTAAATCTGATTTAGGGATTATATATAGACCCCCAAACATTTAGAATAATCCTAGCGCAAAGGCCCAAGATTTGCCCACCAAGAAAGCATAAAACAGAAACCCGCGAAGTGGCCCCTGACAGGATTTGCCCACCGAGCACCTGCTTCATACCATTTACTGATTCCATCTACTATGTGCCTCATTCAAGGCATCTTCCAATCCATCTCGTTCAAGGCATGAACTAAAGCACTTGTTGTGCAATTTCTTGCCTTGATCAAGACACTCCTTGCCTTGTTTAACGCACTCTTCATGCACACCTATCTTCTTACTCTTTGTTGCTCCATCACCATGATAAATCAAAGATCCTCCTCCATTGCATCCTTGAAGCCCCAACTTTAATGCACTCAACCCCTTGCACCCAATCATTGCTTACAACATGGTGTGTATTGGCTTGAGTCATTGGATCATCACCTCCACACATGGGTAGCCTGGCTTTTGCACAAACAAAAACCGATGAGTGAGAAAATGATGCTAACAAAGATGAAATCCAAATCTTGAAAAATGAGAGAATATAAGAGAGAGGGATAAAGAGAGCTCAACGAAATGTGGGAGAGAGACAAAGAGGGAGGGAATGTGGAATAAGATGATCAAAATAGAAGGAGTAAGTAGCAAACTTGAAATTTTTTAATTTCACAAATTAAAAGAATGCCACCAGCAAACAGAGTTGATAAGAATTACAAATTATTATGTAATTCTTTACTCTAGTGGTTGAAATTCTCATAGCGTTGTGCATGTTGGAATGATAATCGACAAATAAACTGTATTGCTATTATCAATAAAGGTCAAGTAGTATCTAACATTCAACAACGAAGCTTAAGGAATCAAAATAGATATTTAAAAAATTGACTGACAAAAGAGCGTAAAACATTTTTTGGTGAATCTTTTTTTTAAATACGAGCATTGATATGAACCATATCTATGGTGATTCTCTATTCCTATCACTTGATTGTGTATTTAAATATGAAATGAATTTTCCTTTTCTGCCTATACTTCGTGAAGCTTCAATAGTCAATTAGGTGCCATGATATTTATGTATGACTGCCGTTGGCAAAGGAGTATTAGGGTAATTTGAATCCACTTAACAATAACGTTCTATACATTTGCATTATAAATTTGGAATTTTGAATTTTTGTGTATATTTAACCATTTTTATTTGCTAAATGCTTTTAAAATTCACCACAGATGAGTGATAAGTGGATGAGTGATTGTTTATTAACATTCATAGAAGATGAGATGTTGCAACTTTTGTGATCAAAGAAATTTTGCAATTCAAAAGTGAAGCCTGCTCGGGAAAATTATCAAGAAAAACATTAATTCATGAACTTTAGTTAGGTTATTATTGTCATCTGCCTGCTAAGGTATAATGAGTTCAAATGTACTGAGTTTTTTATATTGCAAAATTTTTGTTTATACAGCATTGACTTTTATGTTGACTTTGCTTTTGACTCTTTTTGATCCCATTTAATATTAAGTTTAGATTCGTCACCCATGACACTACTTAACATTTTGGAGATCATATATGAAGCTTGTGCTTTATGCTTTAGTACCTTAGTAATCTTTAAATCATTCTTGCTCTGTAACAGATTTATCGGTAACTTAGATCTTTGTGGACGGCAAGTGCACAAACCATGCCGGACCTCGCTTGGATTCCCTGCAGTCTTGCCTCATGCTGCAAGTGATGAAGCTGCTCGTAAGCAACATTTTTGCTTGTCAAAAACTTTCATATGGTTTTGTTTACCGAATTTCTGAGGCTAGTAAAATTCTTATCATCTAACAGCCCCAAGTAAGCGGCCATCTCATTCGATCAAGTGGTTGTTGATTGGCGCAATGTCCATGTTAGGAGTAGCTCTTATTGTAGTCTTAGCATTCCTTTGGGTTTGGTCGTTATCAAAGAAAGAAAGAGCTGCCAAGAAATACACCGAGGTTAAGAAGCAAGTAGAACCCGATGCAGGTAAGACCCATATATTCACTTGCATAAGATTTGGGTGTAGTTCTCTCATTTTCTACATATATTTTTTTGATCTCGAACCCTTTTTTTCTCCCGGTAACAGGAACCAAGCTTATAACTTTCCATGGTGATCTTCCATATCCCTCATTCGAGATCATTGAGAAGCTGGAGGCTCTGGATGAGGAAGATGTTGTGGGTTCAGGAGGATTTGGTACGGTTTATAGAATGGTCATGAACGACTGTGGCACATTTGCTGTCAAAAGGATAGATCGTAGTCGTGAAGGATCTGATCAAGTATTTGAGCGGGAATTGGAGGTCTTGGGCAGTATCAAGCACATTAACTTGGTTAACTTGAGAGGGTATTGTAGGCTACCAACTTCAAAGCTTCTTATTTATGATTATTTGGCCATGGGCAGCCTCGATGATTTGTTACATGGTAAATTTCATTTTCATTAAATCCCATTGGTTAGAGCACCGTAACATAATTCGCTTTTTGAATTCGTGATTCATTTGAAATGGCCAAAAATAACCAAAAACCGACCATATTTCACTTTTTTCGATTTGCGATTCGTGAGGAGATTAGTGAATCATATAATACGACTTAATAGATTGAGTTACCTCAGAATTCAAAACTACGTTATAACTCTTCATGAAGTTTATCCTTATAAATAGAGTAAATCTTGTAATATTATATAGTTGGTGCTGAATATTCGTGTTCTGATTCATCATATTTATTTTGAGCTGACAGAACAAACTAATAGCGGTGAGGTGCTAAGCTGGAGTTCTCGTCTGAAAATAGCTCTGGGCTCTGCTCGTGGATTAGCGTACCTTCATCATGATTGCTGCCCACGAGTTGTTCATCGTGACATAAAATCAAGCAACATACTTCTTGATGAAAACATGGAGCCACACGTATCTGATTTTGGCCTCGCCAAGCTTTTGAAAGATGAAGAAGCCCATGTTACAACAGTCGTTGCTGGTACTTTTGGGTACTTGGCACCTGGTACGTCTTCTTATTCTCGTTTTTGCAGTTATCTGTATTTGTTTTTGCAAACAATTAAATTTGACTTTTTACATATTTACGAGCAGAATATCTGCAAAGTGGAAGAGCGACACAGAAATCTGATGTATACAGTTTTGGTGTTCTTCTGTTAGAGCTTGTGACTGGCAAAAGACCGACAGATCCATGCTTTGTTCAGAAAGGTTTGAATGTTGTTGGTTGGGTAAGTTTCAAACACCCTGCCCTTATTATTTTACAATTTTTTGTTTAAGACAAAGAATTACTTTTCATAACGAAAAAAGACACCTAATTTACTTTGATAACTGCAGATGAACACATTACTAAGAGAAAACCGATTAGACGATATTTTGGATAGAAAATGCCCTGATGTAGATTCAGAGGAAGCGGAAGCAATACTCGATATTGCTTCTCGATGCACGGATGCAGACCCTGATCGTAGGCCATCGATGAATGAAGTTTTGCAGGTTCTAGAACAAGAGGTTATGTCGCCTTGCCCGAGTGATTTCTACGAGTCTCATTCAGATTATTGCTGAATGATAAAAGGCTAGAAATTGGAATTCTTGTAGGTTGTAATCCTACCAGCCTTTGTATATTCAATTAGTTAATTTTGTTGTGCATTTTGTTATGCACCAACACCCCTTTGAATTGCTGTGGTTAAAGCAATACTTTATGGGCAAAGCCTTCGTCTCGTTTGATTATCGAGTTGTCTTAATACCGTATCACATATTCTTTGCGACCGTTTCTTTTTAATAGCTAAAACTTTTCCTTTTTCAGGAGTTTTTTCTTTTTTTTTTATTTTTGTGATTTGTGATACAACTGATCAAACATTTTTTTTAAGTGGTGGCTTGAATTAAATTCCAATTTTCGCAGAGAACCATTGTGAGGAAAGGTATTGAAATCAGTTTAACTTTATTTGAATTTTTGAAATTCTTGAGTGAAAAAAAAATATTAATTAAATAAACTAACATTTAAACTTTTTCCAAAAGTAAGCATCTAAATTTCAAAACTGTGCTTTGGAGCTGTTCGCAGTTAGTAACTGCGAACAGGTCAAAAAAGACAAAATAGCTGTTCATAGTCTAACTGCGAACA